>NC_041383.1:670473391-670477048 GCF_002162155.2 Triticum dicoccoides | reverse complement strand
CCTCGCCCCCCAGCGCCCCCCTCCCGTCCCCCTCCTCCCGTCGTCGCCGTCCTGCGCCACCGGGCCCTGCCCGCGTGGTGTTGGCGGCGGCGGCGGCCGTCCCTTCCCCGCACGCGGTTCCACGGCTCGGGTGGTGGCGTCCCGCGGCGGTGCTCCTCGGTCGACGGTGATTCCGGCAACAGCTGCTGCTCCTGGCGGCGCAGCTCTGGGTGGCCTAGAGGCGGCGGCGCTGCCACTTGGCGGCACGCTGGCGCGATGGATGGTGACGGCGCCCTCCCGGCCCAGATCTGGGCCCTTTTGGGCCCCATCTGGGTCTGGGCGGGCCTGACTCGGTCTCGCCCACGGCAGCTCCGGCGAGGGCGGTGGTGGCGCGGCTCGTGCGGGGGGTGGTGAAGACGGCGACACGTCTACTGCAGCTCGGCGACGGGTGCTTCACGAGCCCCTTTTGGGCTCGGCCGGGCCTCGAGGGCCTGGTACACTCCCCTTGCCGCGTCCAGTCGGTGATTGCCGATGGCGGTGGAGGTTGTCTCCTCCGGCGTGGCTGCTCTCGCTGCCGTTCCTCGTTCCCGACTGCTCCCTCTCGTTCTCGTCGGTCTCGCTTCGATGACCACGGTGAGGCGGCGGTGATGATGGCAAGACCGTGGTGGCGCACGTTCGTGGGTGGCTTGTCTGGTGGAGCGTGTCGGACCATTCGGGGTTGTGGGTGTTTGACGGATGGGAGAAATCTAGGCCGGCTTGCCGGCACCGACGCCGTGACGCCCGTGGGCGCCATTGTTCCTTCCTAAAGGGCGTCGGATCTTCCCCTTCCCCACGCCCCTCCACGTACCGGGGGAAACCCTAGGACCTGTCCGGGCAGTAGTGTCGTCGTTGTCGTGTTCCTTCCTGAAGGTGCTGCTTGGTATGCGGAGGTTCGAGGTGCCTGGAGCGAGGTGATACATCTCCAGTGGGCGCAACGGTTTTGGGTTATCATCGTTTTCGTCGATCCGATGCTGTTGACTTTATTTTCTCTCTTCTTTCTCTTTTGTTTCTTTTGGGCATGCTTGTGTTGTTTGCCCCAACATTGAACTCTTTGTTGTATCGGGCGGTTACTATATCAATATAGCAGGGCGAAAGCCTTTTTCTTAAATGGAAACAAGCACCTGATAATCTGGTGGAAAATCTGATAACACGTGGGCGCCAAACAGAGCGAACAATGATAGCCTTGGCACCAAACGCCGATCTCTTCCCCGCTCGTCTTCCTCGTTCCTCAAAATCGTCCTCCTTGTACCAAGAACATGATCAATGGACGCTGATCTTTAGGAGGTGTAAGAAGATCTTCCTTTTGCTTTATCTCTCTCCTGACCGACCTCCTTGTAGCGAGAATGATACAATGCACCAACTACTAGAAAATCAGATGATAACATTTTCTTACGGTCCCCCGCGTCGCCCCCTGCCTGGGCGGCTCGGGTGGAAACCCTAGCCCCTACCGCCGTCGGGTGCCTCCATCTTCCCCCTCCCCTCCGTCACCATTGGAGGAGGCCGCCAGGTGAAGCCCGGGGCTGCTGACGGCGGCGGCGAAGGCCCTCTTCCCTCATGTGTTGCATCGGGTAAGGCGGGTCTCCCGCGGCGCCAGGGCGCTCCGCCCTTATCTACAACGCGGTGGCGCGGTCGTCCTCCGGCGGCGGCGCAAGGTGGCGGGTGGTGAGGGGCGGAGGCAGCGGAGCTGCGGGCTTCCTGGAAGATCTGGTGGTCCCGATCGCTCGGAGGGCTTGCATGGCCATGGCGGCGAAGGTCGCAGTGGCCGATGGCTCGGCCGCTCGGCGGCGGCGGAACAAGGCCGGTGGCAGCGGAGATGTTCTGTCTGGATCCCGGGGCGGCGGCCCTGGATGGCGGCGGCGGTTGAAGCTCGGGCTTCCCGCGGCGGCATGGCGTGGTGCAGTCCCTGTCCAAGGCGGATCTGTTATGGCGATCTGATTGCGGATTGGTTCGGATCGGAGACGGTGACGAGCACGTGGGATCCATCTCAGCGGCTCTCACGGTTTGGCGAGGTGGGGGTGGGAGCCCTCCTCTCAGGCTCTAGTGCACTCTGACAGCGGTCGACGCGTCAGGGCTCCTACGGTGGCACTACTTTTGCGGTTGGTCGCCAGATCTGGGTGGCTAGATCTGGGGATTTGAAGGCGGTCGAGACGGTGCACAAGTTGTCGGGTGGATTCCTTGGGACGGATTCGGGTGAAAACCTGGTATTCGGTCGTTGGCCAGAGCCGGTGATGACGATGCCCTTATCATCGTTTCCTTCATGAAGGCATCATCGAGGTGAAACTCACAACTCCACCCAATACCTCCGGGGGAAACCCTAGATCAGTTGATCGGATGGCGGCGGCATTCATGTGTCGTTACCCCCTTGAGGGGGGGGCATTCTTGAAGATGCACTCAGGCTCGAGGGACCAACGGTTGGTTTCTTTGGTGGAGCGGTGTTTCTTTCTACATATTCATGGAGGAGGTTCTTGGCGGCATGGAGCAGCGAAGGCTTGGCGTCAGATGTGTGGCGATGGACACGTGCTGGAGGTCGACGCTGTCTGGCGTCGTGGTGGCATCGGCAGCAGCTAGACCGGGCAAGATAGATGCAGCAATATAGCTCTGAAGATGGATCGGTGGCAGGTGGCTGTGGTGGACTCATACCCGGCAGGCGTCCTGGTTGAGGAGCACGCCGGACTGGTGGGTGCCCATACCCGGCAGACGTCCTGGTTGGGACCTTAGGTCTTAGATGTTAGGTTTTGGCCGCGAGGTCTGTTTGGTATTAGGCCTAGACTATCAGCATCCCTTCATCAATTGGATAGGTGTGACGCCCCCGATTCAATCGTACACTAATCATGCACGCAATTGTGTACGATCAAGATCAGGGACTCACGGGAAGATATCACAACACAACTCTACAAATAAAATAAGTCATACAAGCATCATAATACAAGCCAAGGGCCTCGAGGGCTCGAATACAAGTGCTCGATCATAGACGAGTCAGCGGAAGCAACAATATCTGAGTACAGACATAAGTTAAACAAGTTTGCCTTAAGAAGGCTAGCACAAACTGGGATACAGATCGAAAGAGGCGCAGGCCTCCTGCCTGGGATCCTCCTAACTACTCCAGGTCGTCGTCAGCGGGCAGCACGTAGTAGTAGGCACCTCCGGTGTAGGAGGGGTCGTCGTCGACGGTGGCGTCTGGCTCCTGGACTCCAGCATCTGGTTGCGACAACCAGGAAGAGAGGAAAGGGGAAAAGGGGGGGAGAAAGCAACCGTGAGTACTCATCCAAAGTACTCGCAAGCAAGGAACTACACTACATATGCATGGGTATATGTGTAAGGAGGCCATATCAGTGGACTGAACTGCAGAATGCCAGAATAAGAGGGGGATAGCTAGTCTTATCGAAGACTACGCTTCTGGTCACCTTCGTCTTGCAACAGGCAGAAGAGGGTAGGCTGAAGTCCTCCAAGTAGCATCTCCAAGCAACATCTCATAGCATAATCCTACCCGGCGATCCCCTCCTCATATCCCTGAGGTAGAGCGACCACCGGTTGTATCTGGCACTTGGAAGGGTGTGTTTTATTAAGTATCCGGTTCTAGTTGTCATAAGGTCAAGGTACAACTCCAAGTCGTCCTGTTACCGAAGATCACGGCTATTC
>NC_041383.1:670464876-670471116 GCF_002162155.2 Triticum dicoccoides | reverse complement strand
GGGGGAGATATTTTGGGGGGGGTTTGTGGGTGTGTCGGTGGAGTGGGCGGGGGTGGTGTAGTGGATAAGGTGGGGGGGAGTGGCCGGCTGGGCCCTGGTGGTGGCCCAGTTGGCCTGTGGTCAGCTGGGCCGAAGCCCAGGGGGTTTCTTTTCTCTTTTTTTTTGTATTGTTTTTCTGTTTTCCTTTTATTTATTTTCTTTTATGTTTTTTATTTATCTATAAACACTTAGGCATTTAATAAAAATTTGTTTGTTGCATCATAATTACCCTTGTAATATTCGTCAACCACCGAACAATTTTATTTTAAATTTTGAAAACTTTTATTGTTTTCATCAATTTGAATTTTGAATTTGAACGGTTTCGAATTATTTCGAGGATAGCAACAGTAATCGGGATGACGTGCCCTGATTAGCATGGGATTACTGTAGCAAGATTATCCGGGCGTTACAAATCTCCTCCACTACAAGAAATCTCGTCCCGAGATTTTAGGAGGTAGAAGGAAACAGTGCGGGGTATTCATCACGCAGGCGATCCTCGCGTTCCCAGGTGGCTTCGTCTTCAGAGTGATTCGACCACTGGACCTTGAGGAACTTGATCGCCTTCTGGCGTGTGCGGCGTTCAGCTTGGTCGAGAATGCGGACCGGATGCTCTTTATAGGAGAGGTCCTGTTGCAATTCGAGCACTTCATGATCCACAGCTCGGATTGGGTCCTTGAAGCAACGGCGGAGTTGTGACACATGGAACACCTCGTGAACCTGAGAAAGGTTCGACGGAAGCTCCAATTGATATGCCATTTTTCCACGCCTTTCCAGAATAGTGAATGGGCCGATATAGCGAGGAGCTAGCTTGCCCTTGATCCCGAAGCGGTGAGCACCCTTCATTGGTGTAACGCGAAGATAGGCCTTTTCGCCAGGTTGATAGACCATGTCTTTATGATGACGGTCATACTGACTCTTCTGACGTGACTGAGCAGTCTTGAGATTCTCGCGAATAATGCGGACTTGTTCTTCGGCATCTTGGATAATATCCGGGCCAAAGAGTGGACGTTCCCCAGTTTCTGACCAGTTCAGAGGGGTTCGGCACTTTCGTCCATATAACACTTCGAAGGGGGCCATCTTCAGACTAGCTTGATAGCTATTATTATAAGAGAACTCAGCATACGGAAGAGATTCCTCCCATTTCTTGCCGAAGGAAATAACACAAGCTCGAAGCATGTCTTCGAGAACTTGGTTGACGCGTTCAACTTGCCCTTGTGACTGAGGATGAAAAGCAGTGCTGAAAGACAGATGAGTGCCCATAGCTTCTTGGAAACTTGCCCAGAATCTTGAAGTGAATAAACTGCCACGGTCTGAACTGATAACCAGTGGAATACCGTGAAGCGAGACAATTCTGGTCATGTAGAGGTTTGCCAGCTGACTAGCAGTGATCGTTTCCTTGACAGCCAGAAAATGTGCAACTTTAGAAAGTCGGTCAATGACGACAAGAATAGCATCATTGCCTTTCTGCGATTTGGGGAATCCAGTGACGAAGTCCATTTCAACATGGTCCCATTTCCATTCAGGAATAGAGATAGGTTGCAGAGTTCCAGCAGGCCTTTGATGTTCTGCTTTGATACGACGGCAAACGTCACATTCAGCAACATAACGAGCAATGTCTTGCTTCATGTTAGACCACCAGAATCTCTGGCGGATGTCTTGATACATCTTCGTACTACCAGGATGGATACAAAGAGGCGTATCATGAGCTTCTTTCATAACCTCCTGGGTCATATTCAGGTTTTCCTTCTTACACGGCACCACTAGGCGGCCTTTGAAGTACAAGGCGCCATCATCAACAATAGTGAAGGATGAGGAACCTCCTTCTTTGAGGTCTTGCTTAATCTTGTAGACTTCAGAGTCAAATCCCTGCATTGTCTTTATGGTGCCCACGAGATCGGGTTCAACAGCCAGGGTATAGAGAGAACCCTGGGAAACAACACGGAGATTCATCTTGCGGAACTCCGGAGGAGGGGGAGCGAGTGCTCCCGGAGGAACAATATGGAGGTTTAGCTTTCTGAATTCTTCAACAAGTGAGGGCTGAACTTTGTGAACCTGGAGGTGGTTGCAGTAAGACTTGCGGCTCAAGGCATCAGCCATTACATTAGCCTTGCCTGGTGTATAGGAAATACCCAAATCAAAGTCTGCAACAGTCTCCATCCATCTCTGCTGACGGAGGTTCAGGTCTGGCTGAGTAAACAGATACTTCAGACTTTGATGGTCGGTGAAGATCTCGCAACGATTACCGAGAAGGTAATGTCGCCACTGTTTCAGTGAATGGATAACAGCAGCAAGCTCGAGGTCGTGAACTGGGTAGTTCTCTTCGTGAGGGCGCAATTGCCGAGAGGCATAAGCAACCACTTTGCGCTTTTGCATTAGGACACAGCCTAGTCCTTGACGGGAAGCGTCGCAGTAAATGACGAAGTCCTTCTTAGTATCAGGAGGAGCTAGTACTGGGGCAGAAGTTAACTTGTCTTTGAGTGCCTGGAAGCTCTCCTGACATTTGTCTGTCCACTGGAACTTGACGCCCTTATGCAATAGGTTAGTCAGAGGCCTGGCAATCTTGGAGAAGTTCTCGACGAATCGACGGAAGTAGCTGGCGAGACCGAGAAAACTTCTGACTTGCTTAACGTTCTTCGGAGGAGTCCAATCGAGAATAGCCTGAACTCGTTCAGGGTTGACGGCAATACCATCCTTAGAGATGACATGCCCGAGATAGGTTACTTCGGGAAGCCAGAATTCACATTTGGAGAACTTGGCATAAAGTTGATGCTCTCGTAGCTTTTCCAGCACGAGGCGAAGATGTTCAGCATGTTCCTCTTCGTTCTTGGAAAATACCAGAATATCATCCAGATAAACCACGACGAACTTGTCGAGGTAATCCATGAATATATAGTTCATCAGGCGAGAGAAGGTGGCTGGAGCATTGGTTAAGCCGAAAGACATGACGGTGTACTCGTATGAACCATAACGAGTCACGAATGCGGTCTTGGGGATATCTTCCTCACGAACACGGATCTGGTGGTAACCCAACCTCAAGTCGAGTTTAGAGAACACTGATGATCCAGCTAATTGATCATACAGATCATTGATCCGAGGAAGAGGATACTTATTCTGAATGGTAGCTTGGTTTATAGGACGGTAGTCTTGGACCAATCGATTTGTCCCATCTTTCTTCTTGACAAAGAGAGAAGGTGCTCCCCAAGGAGAGCAACTTGGGCGAATGAAACCACTTTGAAGAGATTTATCGATTTCCTCCTTAAGCTCAAGGAGTTCATGCGGCGGCATCTTGTAGGGTCTCTTGGCTATAGGAGTGGTGCCTGGTTTCAAGTCGATGACGAATTCGACAGCTCTAGCAGGGGGAATCCCTGGGAGTTCTTCAGGAAAGACGTCTAGGAATTCACGCACGACGGGAATGTTTTCAATGCCCTTGAGTGGTGTAACGTTCAATGCATTTAAGGCATAAAGCCTGGCCTCGGCATTCCGAACCAGATGAGCATCATAGCTAATTATTTCATCAGAAGGGTGTAGCATATGGACGGTCTTAGTGGCGCAAACGATAGAAGCAGTATGCGCCTTTAACCAATCCATTCCTAGAATGAGGTCAATGTTAGACGACTTCAGTATAATGGGCGAGGCACGAAACTCCAACCCTTCGATTTCCACTGGGACGTCAATGCCAACCATGGAGGTCTGACATTGTCCCGCGGGGGTTTTTACCACTACCGAAGTGTTCATCTGCTCAAATTTAACATCGTGCTTGTATGCAAATTCTTCTGACATGAATGAATGCGATGCACCTGTATCAAATAAAACGGATGCTGGTACTGAATTTACGAGGAGTGTACCCATCACAGTAGCAGGCTGGTCTTGAGCTTCATTCAGATCAATGTGGTTGGCATGAACACGGCCATAGGACTTGGCATTGTTGTTGCGGGCCTGGTTGTTCCCACGACCAGCTGCTGGAAGGGCCAGTTGATTCTGTTTCTGGTTGCATTCCCTAGCACGGTGCCCTGGTTGTCCGCACCTGAAGCACAACCCATTCTCGGGGGTAGGGACAGGAGCTTGGGGTGGTGGAGCTGGAAGCCTCGGCTGCCTAGTTGGAGCAGCCGGCAGACGAGGTGCAGCATAAGACTGCCTTGGGGCAGGTGCAGTTGGACGGTACATGCTGTTCGGGATCCATATCTTACGCTTCTGCGAGGGCGGGCCCGAAGATGAGCCCGTGTCACGGTTGCGCCTTTGAGAGCTCTGGTGTTCTTGCAGACCAGTCTCGACATTGATGGCCTTGTTCACCAAGGTGGCGAAATCGGCAAAGTCATGCACTAGAAGTGTGAGCTTGATGTCAGCTTGAAGGCCTTCACGGAACTTCTCCTGTCTGCGAGCATCAGTTGCAATGTCTTCTTCAGCATAGCGGGATAAGTCCAGAAACTCCCGCTGATAAGCTTCAACAGTCTTGTTGCCTTGGGTGAGGTTGCGAAACTCACGCTTCTTCCTGTCCATGATTCCCTGAGGAATGAAGCGGGCACGGAAGGCAGCCTAAAAGTCTGGCCAGGAGATGATTGTCCCAACTGGCAGAGTACGCCTATGGCTGTCCCACCATTGAGCTGCGGGTCCCTTCAGGAAGAAGGAAGCAAAAGTGACATAGCTGGCAGGGGCTACATCAGCAGACTCCATCTCATAGGTGATGTCACGGAGCCAGTCATCAGCATCCAGCGGCTGGGTTGAGCTGCGGTACACACTTGGGTTGAGGCATATGAAATCCTGCAGAGTTGTTGTGTTTGGATGCTGGTTCATATTGGGGCGAGGAAACTGAGCCATCATGTTTTCCATGAACTGGCGATTCATCTCAAGCTGTTGGATCATACCAGCCATGTACTCAGGCGGTGGTGGGAAGTTGCCACCACGACCACGACCAGCTGGTCTAACCATCCTGCTAATATATAACAGGGGTAGTTCAGTATTGAGAAATTTGCATAGACAAGAGTCATTCATGATGAAACATGCATAATGAAAGGAGCACGACAGATACCACATAGATAGTCGGCATAACTTACAAAAGGGGTCGAACATAGAGTTCAGTACACAGAGTTCAGTACATAGATTAAGTCATCATAGGCGGCACGCAGGCTCGCGAGTGCATCTAAGACTAATGAGCAAGACTACTTCAGTCCCAGGAGGTACTGTGAAGGTAGCTGTAACCTGACAGCTGGTAGTGAGGCAACGGATAGTCCTCCACGTCAGTGGCCTGGGGGCCGCGGATACTCTGGTGTAGAACCCGACGCTCAGGTGGCAGAAGAGGACCAAGTGCGGGAGAGTAGCCTCCCACCTCTGGCCATCCGACACCGTGGGGCATCACGGTCCTGGCTGGGTAGATCGCAGAACGCGGCAGCTGTCCAGACCGGACAAAGGGGTGCAACCGCGTCAGAGCCCTGTAAAGGTGCTGACGAGTGGTGTACAACTCGTGGCGAAGAGCTCTGTTAGCTCGGTCCAGCCCATCAGCATGCAGAACCAGGCGCTGATGGTGGAAAGGCTCTCGGGTGACGGTGGAGTAGGCGGCAGTGTAGTATCCCTCCGCACCAACGTCAGATGCGATAGGAATGTGTCTGAAAGGGGAAGTGTCCAATGCCTGATACTCTCCATGAAGACGTGTCAGAGCAGCATGAGCCGCATCGTGGACTGCCATCTCGATGGTCACTCCAACACCATGAGCGGTGTGCAGCACGGTAGTGGACTCATACTCCCGAGAGTAGAGGTGGACGATGGCACGGTACTGCTCCTGGTTAAAGTCCTGGTACTCCTCGTAGACGGTGTACTCAGGGTGCCAGCGATAACCCAGATAGGTCATCATATCAGCTAGCACGGCAGGTGATCCTGAGGCACCAATGGCCGCAGTGTGGCGCACGACCTGCCTCGCGGGTTCCATCTGAAAAACAAAGATGTTTCAATGGAGTCAAATGACAACATGGGCACTATTCAAAATGCTATCCTACAGAATAACTATGGCTTATCCAACTTCGGGGTGAACGTGGTAACGGGATCCTAATGTTAGAGTTAGTAAATTCGTTTAACCCGAGTAGAAAAGAGTTCAGAGTCCCAGAGTAAAGGTCGAGGAGTAAAAGATCCTAGTACCACCCAATGGCGACGTGGGCCCGTAAGGCTCACAGCCATGTTAGTAAAAGTTTTGTAGTGACTAGACTCGACTTC
>NC_041383.1:670414152-670462231 GCF_002162155.2 Triticum dicoccoides | reverse complement strand
GGGGGAGATATTTTGGGGGGGGTTTGTGGGTGTGTCGGTGGAGTGGGCGGGGGTGGTGTAGTGGATAAGGTGGGGGGGAGTGGCCGGCTGGGCCCTGGTGGTGGCCCAGTTGGCCTGTGGTCAGCTGGGCCGAAGCCCAGGGGGTTTCTTTTCTCTTTTTTTTTGTATTGTTTTTCTGTTTTCCTTTTATTTATTTTCTTTTATGTTTTTTATTTATCTATAAACACTTAGGCATTTAATAAAAATTTGTTTGTTGCATCATAATTACCCTTGTAATATTCGTCAACCACCGAACAATTTTATTTTAAATTTTGAAAACTTTTATTGTTTTCATCAATTTGAATTTTGAATTTGAACGGTTTCGAATTATTTCGAGGATAGCAACAGTAATCGGGATGACGTGCCCTGATTAGCGTGGGATTACTGTAGCAAGATTATCCGGGCGTTACAATAGGAGTAGCGACAGTTTGTTGCCTAGACAGTGGCTTCAGTCTTACTGTTGTATGACTTTGTAAGATCTTGTGTGAATAATTAATAAAGTGTCTGCATGCATCGTCCGGATGCAGAGGCCGAGGGTCCTCCTTCATTTCTAAAAAAGGATAATAAGGAAGGGACGAGATCCAAAACTTATTTTTTTCGCATCTCTTCGATAATGTTAGTGAATTTATTTTAACTAAGTGATATGTATTGTTTTGGGACAAGCTCAAGATAAAAATCCATGAATCTAGTGAGATCGTATGAACTTGTAACATAAATTCTTTGCTCATGAAGTACTTGGGATTTTCATAACTTGATAGGAGATAATGTGGATGATCTCCATGTTGCATTCCTTCTCCTAGCAACACAGAAGAAGAAGATCAGTCTCATGTATGTGACATATGCTCTGATAGTATTCATGTTCTCAACACAACAAGGGATTTCCATGACCGAATTCTATGCTATTCCCATCATATTCTTGTAGTGTAACGACACAAATAAACTAACTTATATCTAGTTTTTACATGACAAATATGATTCCTGGTTGCATGCTGCAAATTGCTATGAATTTTAATTCCACAAAAGAGGCTTGGAACTTTTGGACCAGTTACGAAGATCATATTTGTTTTGATGTAAGGGTAAATTTTAAAAACAAGAGCAAACTTCATGGGGCAATCACTTCCACGAGATACATTTGTTCCAATGAGGGCTACAACCTCACCCTTATCGCACATCACCGGCTAGCGTAGGGGCAAATCTACGGCGAATACGCAAGCGATGAGGTCGTGGCGACCATGGTCGCGGAGGACCGGAACTTCGTCGAGCAGTGCCCGCTCTGGCTGCAACGTGGCCGCGGCGGAGGTGAGGCAGATGATCGCGTCCGGGAACGTGGGGCAGGTTCGCGTGGCTCGCACGGGGCCACGACGACCATGAGGCCGGCCCATCCACGTAGATTGTGGACCTTACCTCGACAGACGACGACGTCCAGGCGGCGGACTCCGACTAGAAAGAGCATGGCATGGGAGACGGAGGCTTTTGTGTCCTTTGTGGGCATGTTTGTGTCCCCATGTCTTTGTATTATTCTTCCTCACCAGTGACCCACAGCTTCACTTTCCGAAGCTCACGACCAGCGAAGATGCTCGACATGGGGAAGAACAAGGATTTGAAACACGGATGCTGGCAAAGATTTAGACTATATAACTTTTGCCATGTCAAAAAAATGTCATGTCCACTTTTGCTCGATGAAATATATAAAAAATGCCATGAATTTAAATAAAAATCATCCGGTTTGCATGAAAATCGTTCGGTTTGTTCAAATTCGATATGAGATGTGTCCCGACATTTAATGTACACGGTTGGATGGCCGCCTTCCGAATGCATGTTTGTGGACATGTCCATAGACAAATACTGTGCCCCTTTTAGGTGTCCATGATTGGATATGGAGGTAGACAAGGAGCACACGACGACCACGCCCATCAGAATCTAAGCCACTCAATGTTTGTTTGAGGGATTGTTGCAACTTTTCGTTAAATTCTCACCAATTTGACAATAAAACACGTTTGCGTATATGTCAATAGTAAAGCAATGTCCATACTCATTTAATTTACTGGATGCAGTGTATTTAATGATAGAACGACTCATAAAGTAGGGCAAGTTTTCAACGGGGAATTGAAAATAAAGGAATGTAAACGAACACGGCGATTTGGTGCCCGAGCCCAGGTGATCCCGAAATCGCCAGCGTCAGTTCCAGGCTCAGGATCCGAATAATTCGTTCTGAAGCGTCTGACATCGAGCGTGGAAAAAGGGACGTACGATGAAATACGGTACGAAACAGTGGCTATTTCGTGGGCCCAAAGCATATGGGTGGGATGGCGCTCGCGCACGGGAACTCTGGTTCCGTGGACTAGTCCAACCGAGCCAGGGATCAGATAGGTGTGCGGAGACGGAAGTGGACTGCTGAGCCGTTTGTCCCTCTCCCCCCACCTCTGTCTCCGTTCTGAGTAGGTCCTTGCGGCGGCGCTCGTTCTGCAACGGCGGAGCACGGGGAAATGGAAGACGGTGGGGTTGAGTTCCTGCTTGATGCCATTGACAGGTAAGTGGTCTCAGATCTGCAATTAGTTTTTTGAGCATTTGCTCTTCAGGCTGTTTTTCCTTGAAGAAGAGACCTAACGAACGGGCCCTGGTGGCGGCCATTGATATCTTCTTGCAGGTTCCCATTACGAGAGGAGTTCGCGGACAACCTCGAGCACCCAGATCCGGTTCCCCCGGTCTTGTTGCCAAACAGCGGAGCCGGCCTTGCCGTTCCCGCGGACCTCAAATACTAGATCTGGTTGCGCTCAACAGCTCGGCGGCGATGGGAATGATATGGCAGGAGTTCGAGTCCGCCGTCTCGCGGATGCATCACCGACGAGGTCGGCTCAGTCTACTGACAGAGTCAATCCAGAGGCACCTGGGAGGACAAAAAGGTGTGAACCCAAATCCTCCCGCTGTTGGTCTGTCACTGTATGTTCGTCACAACTGCACAGGATTTTGTCGGAATTTGTTTACTTCTGTAATCGTTAGAAAAAAAGTCCATATACACCAGAAAGTAAGCTTGGCCATTGCATCTCATCCTTAGTGGTGCCTTGTTTAACAGTCAGAACCACATTCATAGTACTGTTAGTATTCTTGTAGTAGAACTATTAGACTGAATATTGTTTTAGTGGTAGAACTCGTAGACTGAATGTGTACGTTGCCAAATTACAGGTTATGGCTCGGCAGTGAGCCAACAGATGACGATGGACTCTAAAGTCATGGGCTATGGAGTTGGATTGGCTAAAGAAGGTAAACAGAATAACTGGAACAAGTCGAGCATCGGTTATCCATATGCTCCTAATTTTCTGATTTTCTCTGTGTTCTTGAAAATCAACTTTCAGTTCATGTTCCCGGTGCATTTCATGGATTGCTGGTCTTTATATATCCTGGATACCGATAAGAAGATTGTGATGGTGCTTGACAAATTTGTCGGATGAGATGAAAATCAAACATGGGCCTCTAGCAAGGAAGTTTCAGCAGAAGTTATGCACCTATTCAGTGACATGTTCGGAGCCTGTTTGGTTGGGACCACTGGATGGTCGTTTGTGTACCCTTTGGTGGCGCGGCACAAGCCATGCAGTAGGCGTGTCTGAGTACCCTAGCTAGAACATACCTAGGCATTTCAGGTTGATAAAAGAAAATTGCCTGCAAAATTCCTAAGTTCAATGTTGTTTCCTCGCAGGGAAGACAGTGGTGTATATGTCGCTCACTACGTCCTGGAGTTCACCGGTCTATACCTTAGATCAACTATAACCCAGGTATGGAACCGCCTAACCTATTTCTTGACTAGCTGAAACTGATAGGCATGTTTGATGAAAGTAATTAATAGTTTTCTCCCATTTTTGCTTCATCACAGGGTCAGATCGAGCACCTGCGCAAGAGGATTGCATACGAGATAGTGATCATGAAGGGAAACTAGGGAGATATCCCGGAGTTCCTGTACGAGGAGATCATTGACTGACGAGAAAGACATTAGCAATTCCTGTTTGCATGCAGCCCAGCAATATCTTTTGGCTATGCGTGTACTTGGGCATGTCTAAGTTCTAGTGTCATTTTGCATCAGAAAACCCTACTAGCATTGTGCATCTGGAAAGGTATGGGCATGGGATGTATTCCTAATGGAGATCTAATTAGAGTAATTTGAACTACGTAGTACGTGTTAGAGATTATGTGAACAGATGACTGATCTTTCTGAATTTAAATACAGTATGCTGCAACCTGCTTAACATACCTGAAGTGGCTGATTGTGATCAGATGACACGGAAAAGAGAATAATGGGTGAGTTCCAGAGATGTACTCTACTCCCTCCGTTCCTAAATATTTGTCTTTCTAGAGATTTCAACAAATGACTACATACGGAGCAAAATGAGTGAATGTACACTCTAAAATATGTCTATATACATCCATATGTGATAGTTCATTGAAATAACTAAAAAGACAAATATTTAGGAACGGAGGGAGTAGTATTTAAGACGGGCTCATGCAGCCGTCTGTGAGTCCGGCATGGTGAACGGCTCAGGCCGGCTCAGAAATATGGCTGAACCGGTGACTCAACTGCCTGTTCCGTTTGTACAGTGTGACCTGCGGTCGCATTCATCGCGCTACTGAGCAGGGCTAAATATGGAGATATACAATCGGGAAATACAGCAGTGGGCGCAGATCCACATGACAGCCTGTGGTTTAGATTTTGGGAGCATCTGAGCTCGAGCTCAGAAACCAATATTCGAATGTAAACTTGCTATACAACTTACAGTGGAAAGGTAAAATTATAGTAAATGTAAAATAAAAGATGCAACTACAAAGACTTAGTAAACATCTCATTAAGAGTACATATAATAATTCAGTTACATGATTAGGGTTGGATGGTTGATAATATAAAGTAACTAATACAAACCATAAATATGTCCAGAACAACTGTGGTGATTAATTAGTACTTTTTATGTCGTCAGTTTTCAAAGTTAGTATCACCAGATTCTCAGTTTTTTTAGGAGAGGATAATTCGGAGATTAATATAATAAAGATTCCTGGCATTATTATCACGAAGTTCTCGATTTTTCACTTGAGATGAAAAACAACATGAAATACCATTATAATTCACTATGTTTTTTAACCAAGTATGATAAAATGTTGGTTTTCCTAGAAATAAATAATTGTACCATGAAATTTGTAACTTGAAACTTCGAGGAATTAATACCACCTTAAAAATATCATTTTTGATCATTGAAAATCATAACAATCATGAAACCCACCGTTTACTTTAAGACCAAGTTTAGGTTGAATTAATATAATTTTCTCACTTTTAGAAACAGGAACAACATGTTGCATTTAAGATGGGTGGTTGTGGAGTGGCCATTGGAGGCGATGGTGTCTGCTTCTCTGCCGCTATCAGGCCAGCACAACTGTTGAGATTTATATGGAAATATTTAGTGGGATATACACAATGGATGGATTACGAAATACATCCTGACTAATACATGTTGGAAATATGCCCTATAGGCAATAATAAAATGATTATTATTATATTTCCTTGTTCATGATAATTGTCTATTATTCATGCTATAATTGTGTTATCCGGAAATCGTAATACATGTGTGAATAAATAGACCACAACATGTCCCTAGTAAGCCTCTAGTTGACTAGCTTGTTGATCAACAGATAGTCATGGTTTCCTGACTATGGACATTGGATGTCGTTGATAATGGGATCACATCATTCTCTGTCGTTGATAACGGGATCACATCATTAGGAGAATGATGTGATGGACAAGACCCAATCCTAAGCATAGCACAAGATCGTGTAGTTCGTTTGCTAGAGCTTTTTCAATGTCAAGTGTTATTTCCTTAGACCATGAGATCGTGTAACTCCCGGATACCGTAGGAGTGCTTTGGGTGTACCAAACGTCACAACGTAACTGGGTGACCAAAAAGGTATACTACAGGTATCCCCGAAAGTATCTGTTGGGTTGACACGGATCAAGACTGGGATTTGTCACTCCGTATGACAGAGAGGTATCTCTGGGCCCAGTCGGTAATGCATCATCATAATGAGCTCAATGTGACCAAGTGTTTGGTCACGGGATCATGCATTACGGTACGAGTAAAGTGACTTGCCGGTAATGAGATTGAACGAGGTATTGGGATACCGACGATCGAATCTCGGGCAAGTAACGTACCGATTGACAAAGGGAATTGTATACGGGATTACTTGAATCCTCGACATCGTGGTTCATCCGATGAGATCATCGAGGAACATGTGGGAGCCAACATGGGTATCCAGATCCCGTTGTTGGTTATTGACCGGAGAGCTGTCTCGGCCATGTTTGCATGATTCCCGAACCCATAGGGTCTACACACTTAAGGTTCGGTGAAGCTAGGATTATAGAGATATTAGTATGCGGAAACCCGAAAGTTGTTCGGAGTCCCGGATGAGATCCCGGACGTCACGAGGAGATCCGGAATGGTCCGAAGGTAAAGAATTCTATATAGGAAGTCCAGTTTTGGCCACCGGGAAAGTTTCGGGGGTCACCGATATTGTACCGGGACCACCGGAAGGGTCCCGGGGGTCCACCGGGTGGGGCCACCTATCCTGGAGGGCCACGTGGGCTGAAAGGGGAAGGGAACCAGCCCCTGGTGGGCTGGTGCGCCCCCCCTTGGGCCTCCCCTGCGTCTAGGGTTGGAAACCCTAGGGGTGGGGGGCGCCCCACTTGACTTGGGGGGCAAGTCCCCCCCTAGGCCGCCGCCCCCTTGGAGATGGGATCTCCAGGGCCGGCGCACCCCCTAGGCCCCCTATATAAAGAGGGGGAGGGAGGGCAGCCGCACCCTAGTCCCTGGCGCCTCCCTCTCCCCCCGTACCACCTCTCCCTCTCGCTGAGCTTGGCGAAGCCCTGCCGAGATCGCCGCTGCCTCCACCACCACGCCGTCGTGCTGCTGGATCTCCATCAACCTCTCCTCCCCCCTTGCTGGATCAAGAAGGAGGAGACATCTTCCCCAACCGTATGTGTGTTGAACGCGGAGGTGCTGTCCGTTCAGCACTAGGATCATCGGTGATTTGGATCACGACGAGTACGACTCCCTCAACCCCGTTCTCTTGAACGCTTCCGCTCGCAATCTACAAGGGTATGTAGATGCACTCCTCTCTCTCGTTGCTAGATGAACTCCATAGATTGATCTTGGTGAAGCGGAAATTTTTTATTTTCTGCAACGTTCCCCAACAATACAGTCGTTGGGAACCCAATGCAGGTGAGTGGGAGAGATTCCGGTGAAGGCCGTCGCCGTGTGCTCCTTTGTAATTTCACATTAGATATGCCCTAACTATGTGATTTTGAATCCGAGGCCTGAGCGTTTGGCCATCACACACACAGAGGGCCACCGGTCCTCTTCCATCGCTTTTGGGTTTGCCGCCCTAGGTGTCCCCGCTTTCCGCTTCAAGCCGACCGACCCCCCTTCTTCCCTTTTTCTATTTTCCTTTTTTTTTGAACCGGGCTTTGACCCCTTTCCATTGCAAGGAACAGAAATACAGCAGTTCCAGAAACATGTTCAGGAAGAAAGAAAAGAAAAAAAGCGAGTTCAAGCACTGTCAGGAAACCCACTACATTCGCCCGACATCGTGACGAATGCCATGGGGTGAAAACCTTTTAGTTCAACCCACTACACTCTGTTTTCCTTTTACTCCCTTTTTTCCTTCTCTTACAGGAATGTGATGTTTAATACGCAGTACTACGACACGTCCTAGCTTAAAAAAAACTAAAAAATACGACACGTCCAGAATGAACCAGGGCACGAGGCTAGTAGCGAAACCGCTGCTCCATTAGCCGCAGTAACTCACGCCGTCACGCGCCCTCTCACCGTATTGCCTGCCGGATAACGTGCAGCCGCGCGCGCGCGCGCACGCACGCACAGGCGCGAGGCGAGGCTCGGGTGGAATGGCGAGCGACTTTCGGTTGTTTTGACTCCATCATGCTCCTCGGAGATAGGCACCTCCGTTTTCACAGGAGAAGAATATCCCGTTACTTTCCGATGAACCAATATTTGTTTCCATCTTCTAAACAGACTTCTTCTGTTACTAGATACTCGTATATAGAATGGAAATGCGAACCAATCTATCTATGATTGATGGTTAAAGGGATTATGATATCCCAGCCCATCAGGGTTTAAGTCCTGATGCTCGCATTTATTCCTGAATTTATTTCAGGATTTCTGGTGATGCGCATTCAGTGGGAGGAGACGTTTTCGTCGACGACGAGGTGTCGGTGACTCGTAAATTTCAAGATGATATGCCGGTTCAATTTTTTAAAGGTGCTCATAGGGATAGAGTGTGTATGTGCGTTCATAATGATGAGTGTATGCGCGTGTATATGAGCGCTTGCGTCTGAATTGTGTTAAAAAATGAAGGGAGTGCATAATAACAAAATAATAGAATATTTATTTATTTGCTTGGCAATCCCTGGGCAACTGTTCACCGCTCCCTCCCTCCTCTTTTACTTTTGTTATTACCCACCCGTGAAAAGGGGCCCGAATCCCAACACCCCAAAGGCATTCTCCCTCCCCCTCTCCCTCTCCACAAGCAAAAGATTTCTGCGCCCATCGTCTGATCAACTCCTGCATTGCTTTTCTCCACTACCCAACGCAACCGGCCCCGTCCCGTCCCGTCCCCTGCTCCCATTGATCGCCTCTGCTTTTACTCCACCACCGGCCCCGCCTCGAGTCCCTGGAAGCAACTGCTCCTCATCCAGAGTTCCACCGCAAACCAACCCCCTTCTCCTCCTCCTCCTTGCGAATGCCGCCTGCTCGCTCGGGTGCTCTCTCTCGCGCGTGACTCACCGGCTAGGGCGGCGACATGGGGGAGATGGAGTTGGAGGGCGTGGTGCTCTCCTGGTCGGCCCACGAGATCAGCGACGACGACCTCTACAGGGACAAGGTACACCCACCCGCGCCATCCATCCATCCATCCTTCCGTCCCGACGATGACCTCTGCGGCTGCGCGTGCGGTTTTGCAAGCTCGAACAATTTTTATTTTTTTTCGAATCTGCGCGTACGTCGCATGTGCGCTAGGCTTCTGCTCCTGCTAAATCCGGCGATTATTTTTTGACTATATATAAATTGCGTTTAGTGCGCTGTCTTTTGTGTGCGATCCAAGTTGGGTCAGTGACTCAGTTGAGATGCTGGATGCTCCAGATGATGGTGCTCTGCTCTGTCTGTCTGCGTGTGCTCTGTCCGTGCAAGCGCCAAGTTCTAGGATTTAGAGAGGGGTCTCTGTCCACGTGTATGGAACTAGTGCGATTGGCATGTGCTGCTGCCGTTGCTGGTCAATCCTGATGGCAACATAGTTGCTGCATGCTTGGTTGGTGGTAGGAGATGCATGAGTAGGGCCAACTAGATGTGTCATGCATACATGATTCTTTCTTGTGGAGAACGTTAGGCATGATTCTATGCCTGTTACTGACGGAGGTGCCCACTGCTGCCGAGAACGGTGGCGTCATGCATGTAGCACCGGTTGTGAATTGCTGTACTAGTTGGATGTAGCACCATCTCGCACTCCCTCCGATCCATATATAGTTAGAAATATGAAGATATGATTTGCCGTGATTAACACCAGCCGGCATGTTGTCTATTTATATAGAAGCAGCCTTGTACATCACGTACATAGGCTTGTACCACACGTGCACAAAAATCAGATGAATCTCTGATTGATACAAGTGATCCTAGGATCTCCTATACATGACAACTACTGATTACATCAGATCATATACCGGATATGCTAGGAGATATTCTCGCTAACATATATTGTACTAAATCAGTGACAATTAATATGGATCGAGGCAGTAGATAAGAAGATGTGGGTTAAGTTTTAAATGCCTGTTGGCAGATGATTGGCGTGTGAGTTATGTGCATCATATGTTCCATCATAATGAGAGATGCATGTCGCAATGTTGTACAATTTGTTGGCAGAAATTACAAATTGTTTTGCTATGGCAAAATTATGTGTGCGGTTGAGTATGGTGGCCTCCTTGTGACATGAGTAGCTCAAGCCCTGCATTAATCCTTGATTGTTCTTGCAGCAGATGAACTTGACCAGATAGCTCTTCTGTTAGCATTAATTACATGCCATTATGTGCTTAAGGAACTGTTCGTGAATCTTTTGCTACGTATAATGTTCCTGACCATAAAGGAAAAGGAAAAGTTATGCCAGACATTCCAACTCCGTAGACTAAGCAGCGACAAGAGGATGATCATTGGGTGAAACCTAAGTCAGGATGGCTTAAATTGAATGCCGACGCTAGCTTTATTCAGGACACAAACTTCGGAGCTTGGGGGGCGGTTCTCCGTGATATGAATGGATCGGTGCGTGGCTCTGCTTGGAGCACAATTCGTAGTTGTGCTAGTGCTGAGGCAGCCGAAGCGGAAGCTTGTCTTCAAGGAATCCGAGAAACCATGATGCTCATAGACCGGCCAGTAGTTATTGAGAGCGACTGCGCAAATGTTGTTAGACAACTCTCTTCTAAGTATTTCAATAGATCCCCCATTGGGAACGTGGTTAGGGAAATCCTGAGATTGCTGGGCCAACTTCCCGATTTTACTATTGCTAAGATTTCTAGAAATGGCAATAGGGTTGCCCATGCTCTCGCTAGTTACGGTAGGAGTGGTGTGGGTAAGGGTGTGTTGATCGACACAGTTCCGACCTGCGTGTTGCGACTGGTCGACGATCATTGTATTGAACCTATGTTGAATTAATATAATACACACCTTTTTCAAAAAAAATAAATCATATTTCACCTATCACCTCTTTTGTGTTCAGGTTGAGACTATTCCCTGCAACTTCTAGTCTTTTTTGCAACCTGGATCCCTTTTTTACGAATCTATGCTTACGAATGGGACCCCTGACCGGCGAAGTGCATGCATGCATATGCGCGCTAAGTTTCTTGTCATGCTTTTAGTGTGTTGTTGTTCGCTGCCTTTTATGTGCAACCGATGTCAGGTCAGTTGGATGCTTCAAATGATGGTGCTCTGTCTGTGTGTGGTCCATGCGCTAGGGTTTAAAGGGGTTTTCTGTCCACAGTCCACGTGTCATGAATGTGCAATTGGCATGTGCTGAGTGCCATTTTTGGACAGATGGCAACATAATTGTTGCGAGCTTGTTGACACATGGTATTTCAGGAAATTACATGTTGCTGTTGGTCCGATATGTGCTGATACATGTCGTATTCTAACGAGTAGGTGTGTAAGTCATATATGTATCCTAATGAGAGAGATACATGTGGTGATGATGTACAATCTGGTGGCAGAAACTGTGAATTGTTTAAAAATTATGTCTATGGTTGATATGAGCAGCTTAAGCCTCTATTCAACCTTGCTTGTTCTTGCAGTAAATGAAATTGAGCAGATAGCTATTTTGTTAGCATTACTTACATGCTATTTTTGTGCTCATGGAACTGTCGGAGAATCTTCTCCTAGAGTACCTATAACCATATTTCATCTGTGACTTCTTTTGTGTTTAGGTTGAGACTATTCCCTGCAACTTCAAGTCACTTGATCACTATCTCACGTCTTATCGTGTGCTTCTGATTGAAGAAACAAGGTCAGATCTGTGGTCATGCCTTGAACTCATCAGTGAAGCACCCTCGTCGAAAATACTGTCCATGGAGGTAGCAGGAAAACCAGGATCATATTTTATGGATGTGGACTTTTGGGACAATGATGCTGGTTTTTCCACCGGGGCTTATTCTGCGAGGAATGGTGACATATTTATTTTGTCTAGCATAAAACCTGAAGCTGCAGACGACTTAAACCGCTATGGTATGACATATTGCTTGGCAATGATCACTGGGATTTCTATGGATGATGAATACCAGAAGGGCTTCAGAGTTAAAGTTGCAAAGAATATTGGTTCGGAACAGGACAACTTGAACAAACTCAAACATGCAATATTTCTCAATAATATCATGACAAACATACGGATTTGGAAAGCACTTACCTTTGATACGCACATGAATGGCAATTTCACAGTAATCAAGTCGCTCTTATCACCCACAAATCTGGTAATATGACATGAATACTACGCATGTTTTAGTTTTACTTGCTATATTTTCATCACCATTATAAATTGGTATGGAGCCTAACTTTTTGAACTCCTCTTTGTTGGCTCTGTTGCAGGGTGAGGATGTTTGCCGTATCTGTGTTAAACAGGATGGGGGCTGTTTAGCTTCTTTCACAGAGCAACTAATGCCAGTTAAGCTTAATCAATCACAAGTGGATGCTATTGAATCTGTCATCTCAGCTGTACAATGTGGGCATGTGAACCTCATGAAGCTTATATGGGGTCCACCAGGTACTGGCAAGACCAAGACGGTTAGCGCTTTACTGTGGGTTTTGGCATGTTTGAAATGCAGAACTCTTACTTGTGCTCCCACAAATGTTGCTGTTGTTGGAGTTTGCAGTCGTTTCCTTCAAACCTTGAAGGATTTGAATGAGCACATTGACAACATTTGTCTACCTTATTCTCTTGGAGATATCTTGCTATTTGGGAGCAGGTCTAACATGGACATCACTGAGGATCTTAAGGAAGTTTTCTTGGACTTTCGTGTCGATGAACTTGTGGAATGCTTTTCATCGTTGTCCGGATGGAACTACAGAATAGCTTCAATGATATCCTTTTTCGAAGACTCTGCTTCACGCTACGATATGCATCTTGAGGATGATGGCAAAATTGATCCAGTGTGCTTTCTGGACTTCATAAAGAAACAATTTGATGTGGCAGCAATATCTCTGAAAAGATGCATAATGAATTTGTGGGTTCACCTTCCTGGAAGGTGCTTTTCTCGTGATAGTGCCAGAAATATATCTTCATTGCTTAATATGCTGGAAAAATTTGGCACCCTTCTGTGCGATGTAGACTTGACCAATGAGGGTTTGAAAAGGGGCCTTGGTTGTCTGTCCACTGAAAACTCTGTTTGTGCACAGCCTGTATCTTCTATTGAGAAGGAACTGGAAGAAGCAAGGTCGTCATGCCTTAAATTGCTTAAAGATCTGCTACACTCGCTTAATTTACCCACTGGAGTAGACAAAAACTGGGTCCAGAGCTACTGCATACGTAATGCAACACTTCTTTTCTGTACAACCTCTAGCTCTTATCGGTTACATCACATGGAGATTGCACCCCTTGATGTATTAATTGTTGATGAGGCTGCTCAAGTGCGGGAGTGTGAATTGGTGATCCCACTACGTCTGCATTGGTTAAAACATGTTGTTCTGGTAGGAGATGACTGCCAGCTGAGTGCTATGGTTAAAAGCAAAGTAAGCTTTTGCCTCACCCTCTTTATAATGTCTTGTTTCATTTATTAGTTATTGGCGCATTAATCAACAAGATAAACTTCTGATACTGGAATACTATTTTTTTCTTGAAAAAAATGTAACGGCCTTACCTTTGTTTCATGTTTCATTGTTATTGATCTGTTTTTGATAATCTTAATTCTTACCTTTCATTTTTTATCTCTAGGTATGCAAAGAAGCTGGATTTGAGACAAGTCTATTTGGGAGATTGGTTATGCTCAAATTTGATAAACATTTGCTGAATATACAGTATCGCATGAATCCTTGTATCAGCTTATTTCCAAATGCTAAATTTTATGAGAGGAAGATTTTAGATGGTGCCAGTGTCCTGTCTCCTAGTTATAATAAGAACTACACATGCCTCCCTTTTGACAGCTACACGTTTATAAATGTCACTGATGGAAGGGAAGACAAAGAGGGCACAGGAAACAGTTGCAGAAACATGGTTGAAGTTGCTGTTGTTTTGCACCTAATCCAAACCATCTTTACATGTATGTCTAAGCTGAACTCTAGTCCTTTATTTAACCTTAATATCCTTTCTAGTTATTTTTCATAAAGTTATTTGGCTAATATAAGCTTATACGGTCCTCTGTTCTTGTACTGCATACTGCATAACAGTCATACCATCTTTAGAAGCTTACACTGTCTTCATACTGCATAACAATCATTGGTAGAAAGGTGTTCGCTACAATAGTGTATGTTCGGTAGTCCAGTTTTCTATGTGTACCTCGTGATATGGTAAGTGGCTAATTGCATCAATCTGGCTTTATCAAATTTCGATTATACCGCCCCTGTTTCATAAACAATGTTACATTTTTATTTAGAAAAAGGAGAACCGTAAGTAGATGACGTGAAAGATGAAACATTATGCTCTATTAGAGTTATTGGCCACTGCATGGACCCGCTTTAGCAACTTTTATTATCTTCATATTCGTAGGGGAAAAGTATTGATTTGGTGATACAGAATCAAATTAAATTTGCTGAAGAGAATTCTTTCTGTAGCCTTATCCAAAAATTGATCCCTAAAGATCAGTAAGCATACCATTTATGTTTTTTATGCAGCTTGGAAAAGGATGGACCAAGGGCTCAGCATTGGTGTGGTCTCTCCATATAAAGCTCAAGTTGATGCAATTAAAAGCCGACTTGGCACAAAATATGATACATGTGATGGCTTTCATGTGCGGGTGAAATCCACTGATGGTTTCCAAGGAGAAGAGGATGATATAATAATACTATCGACAGTTAGATCCAATGAGAGAGGAGTTGTCGGATTTCTTGCTGATAACCGAAGAACAAATGTTGCTCTCACTAGAGCAAGGTGCGTATCATTTTTTTTCCGGTCCCTTGTTCTTATTGATGTTCAAAGTATGTCAGACTGATGATATAAATTATCTGATGGATGCTTTATTCATGCAGGCACTGTCTTTGGATTGTTGGCAATGCTCATACGCTGTCTAAAAGTGGGACCGAATGGACAGACCTTGTTGCTGATGCATAAAGACGTAAATGTGTTTTCAGTGCCACTAACGACGCAGCCATCTGTAAGTTAGTTGTCCAAGTAAAGCAAGAGCTTGATGAACTTGATGATCTTCTTAATGCTGAATCAGCGGTTTTTAGCAATACCAGATGGAAGGTAAGTACCATGGTTTCAGTTAGTTTGACTTTGAACATACTTTCATATTTTTATAATATGTCTCTGCACTTAATTATCCGGAATGCAAACCACATTTATGAATGTGTGTATTATGAGACTCATGCTGTTGTCGGGGAGGTCGGGTACACTGAATATACACTTCCTTTACAGTGTGATTTTGTTTGTGATCATGAATAGGTTTGTCTTTTACTATTTGGAATCATGAATAGGCCGGGGTTCGGCGGTTCGCTCGTCTCTGCTAGGCTGTTTGCTCTGTAATTGGATGGTGAGATGTTTGTAATTAAGATTTTTAGGACATGTGCTACTCTGTACCATGCTACTATGCCAATTATGTGGTTCTTTTCTAGTTTTCAGTATGTTTCATCTTGTGAACCTCCTAGTTTTCTTGAAGAACACACTGTTCTTTCATTTTTCTTGCATACACATATCTCATGATCCGTTTTTGGTATCCATATATTCAACAGGTCGTTCTTAGCGACGAGTTTAGAAAGTCATTCACCAAACTAAAATCAACCCAGCTCAGGAAGGAAGTACTCCAAAAGCTTATCAAACTTGGAGATGGTTGGAGGACAACTGTTAAGAACCTTGATATACCAGGTGTTGCTCATCTTGCAAAAGTATACAAGGTCTGGAGCCTGTATCTTGTTTGGAGTACTGATGTGGAGAAAACTGAAGGAAGATATTTTCAGATAATAAGAGTTTGGGACCTACTGTCACAGCAAAATGTTGCAAGAACTGTTCAGCGTCTTGAAAATCTGTTTTCCATGTACACGGATAATTACCTGGATCATTGCAGGAGGGTGCAGACACAGGGGTATGTGTTTCTTCTATTGTCCTCCGGTTCCTTGGATTTTTTTATACCTCTGATACTTAGAGAGATTTTGTGAACAGTCATGCCTACAAATGAACTGCATGTAGAAAATTCTTCTAATTTTTCCTCTCCTTTTTTGCTGTGTATAACAGGAAGCTGGAAGTTCCTATGGTTTGGCATATTGAGCATGATATTATCCGCTTTAATAAGGATTGCAATGTCGATGCTCATGAAGAGCATAATCTCGTGGATACATCATATGCCATGGAGAATTCAAAAGTTAGTGAAAGCTTCTTGCTGATGAAATTCTACTCCTTATCATCTGGTGTGGCAAAGCATTTGCTGACAGCTACTGATGGGTCTGAAATCGACATCCCCTTTGAACTGACTGATGAAGAGCAGATTATAATCCAATTCCCTCTCACTAGTTTTATTCTTGGGAGGTCAGGCACCGGAAAAACCACTGTATTGACAATGAAGCTGATTCAAAAAGAGCAACAGTCACTGATTGCATCCCAAGGTCTAAACTTCGATGCAGCTGATTTATCTGGGGTAGATGACAATAATATTATGCCACTTAAGAATGGAGGAGACAGTTTCGTGAAACAAGTATTTATCACTGTAAGCCCAAAGTTATGTTCAGCTATAAAAAATCACATCCGCGGACTTAAAAGGTAAGTCTGTTGAATTGGATCCCTTTTAAAAGTATTCCATGTATTTACAAAAGGGCAACCTGGTGCATGTAGCTCCCGCTTGCGCAGGGTCCAGGGAAGGGTCCGACCACTTTGGGTCTATAGTACGCAGCCTTTCCCTACATTTCTGTAAGAGGCTGTTTCCAGGACTTGAACCCATGACCTCATGGTCACAAGGCAGTAGCTTTACCACTGCGCCAAGGCTCCCCTTCCCATGTATTTACACTATTTTGAAAATGATTTTCATAAAATTATTTAAAGTGGACAGAAATGTGTGTACGAGTGTCATAGAGTTGTGTTGTGATATTGACGTGAGTCACCGTTCGTGATCGTGCATGATGCGTGTATGGTTAGTGTACGGTTATAAAAGGGGGCGTCACAACGAGTTGGCTCAGTTTTTTTCCACATACTCTGTTCTATAGCATTTCTAACATCATATTCTTTAGACCCTCCAGTCAAAAATATATATTCTTTAGACCCTTTATCATACCCTTTTGAAGGGTCAATCTTTTATCCATGTTTTCTCTTTAAAATATGATTTTTGGAACTATAAAAAAAACTACACATATTGGGACTACCCTAGTGGCTTTTTATAAAAGAGAGACAAATCATGAGCACCACTTTGCAGGCCCTGAATGTGGCTGGGCTGGGTGCATCCTCAACCACTCAGATTCACATGACTAGCTAACCAAGGCATGCTTGGTGCTCTTTTTTGAAATTATTATACGTTGCAATGATTTCTTTGAAAGATATTCCCTTAGCTTCTTTTATGATTTGTGCCAATGCTTGTATTAATTCTAATTTACTTCAATCCATTATAGATTTGGCACCGGTGATGTCTCAGATCAGTCTAGCATTCTTCACATGCATGACATCATGGATGACCTGGAAGAGTTTACCGAAATTCCTGACAGTTTTTGTGATCTACCTCATGAGCACTATCCTCTTACTATAACATATCGCAAGTTTTTGATGATGCTTGATGGAACATGCCGGACATCATTTTTTGATGCGTTTTATGGTGAAATGAAGACAAGCTTTGAAAGAGGCCACTCAAGATCTCGTGCGGTGCAAACTTTTATTGAATTGAAGGAAGTTACCTATGAAAAGTTTGCTACTTTCTACTGGCCTCGTTTTAATGCAGATCTAACAAAGAAATTTGCTGCTTCCACTGTCTTCACTGAAATAATTTCTCATATAAAGGGTGCATATCAAGCAAGCAGGCCTTATATTGGCAAACTGGGAAGACAGGATTATGTCATGCTTTCAGATAAAAGATTTTCATCTTTGAACAATGAGAAGAGAGATAGAATTTATGATATATTCCTTGAATATGAGAGCATGAAATGCACTGCCAAGGAGTTTGATTTGTCAGATTTCGTCAATAGTCTTCACAGCAGTCTTGTATCTGAGGGCTACCACGGCGATATGGTGGATTTTGTTTACATAGATGAGGTACAGGATCTCACCATGACACAGATAGCACTTCTGAAGTATGTCTGTATGAACATCAAGGAAGGATTCCTTTTTGCCGGTGATACTGCACAGACTATAGCAAGGGGTATCGATTTCAGGTTTGAAGATATCCGTTCACTTTTTTATACTGCATTCCTCTCAGAAACTGAAGCGTCTAATCAAGGACTTAAACATGGGAAAAAACCCCATCTCTCTGATATGTTGCAACTGTCTCAAAATTTCCGCACACATTCTGGGATCCTCCGTATGGCACAAAGTATCATGAGCCTTCTGTACTTCTTTTTCCCGTCAAGTGTTTACAAGCTCAATCCAGAGACTGGACTTGTATATGGAGAAGCTCCTGTGCTGCTGGAGTCTGATAATGATGAAAATGCAATTATGACTATTTTTGGAGAAAGCAAAACTAAACATGGTAACCTGCGTGGGTTTGGTGCTGAGCAAGTCATATTAGTTCGTGATGCTGCTGCGAAAAAACAAATTATTGATCTTGTTGGTAAACAAGCTCTTGTTTTGACTATTGTTGAATGCAAGGGCCTTGAGTTTCAGGTATGGGCCTATAAATTCGGTTTCATCTGTGTTCATTTGGCTAAGTGTTTTAATTGTAGAACACATTTATTTCAAAATGTATACTTACTTCAGAGATATTGTGTAGGATGTGCTGTTGTACAACTTTTTTGGTTCATCGCCTTTAAGAAACAAATGGAGAGTTCTCTATGGCTACATGAAAGATAAAGATATTGTATCACACTCTGAGGAGATCTCTCATCCGGGATTCGACAGAAGCAAGCATTATCTTCTCTGTTCAGAGCTGAAGCAACTATATGTTGCAATCACACGCACTAGGCAAAGACTCTGGATATGTGAAAATACAAAGGATTACTGTCGACCAATGTTTGACTACTGGAAGAAGTTGTGTCTTGTAGAAGTTAGATTATTAGATTCTTCCCTCATTCAGGCAATGCAGACGGGGAGCAGCAGTGATGATTGGAGGCTACGGGGCACCAAGGTTGGTGATCTTTACTTGTTTAGTCTGGAAAGACAATTTTAATTTACCATGCTATGCATTATGTTGCCTATTGAGTGATTTTGTGTGTCCTCTTAATCTTGTGAAATTCATGGTCTTTTGTCTCACAGTTGTTCTATGCACACAAATTCTTTGTTAGGCGGGTCATGGCGCATATCTACTTATTACAGTTGTATCATTTTTGTTCCATGTCACATGTTCTCTCTTTTTTATAGTTATTCAATGAGGGGCAATTCGAGATGGCTACTATGTGCTTCGAAAAGGCCGGTGATGCACACAGAGAGAAGTTGGCAAGAGCTGCTGGACTTGTAGCGACTGCCAACCGTGTGATCTCAACAAATTTGGAGTTGGGCAAGGCTTCATTGCAAACAGCATCGGAGATTTATGAGTCCATAGGCATGCATGAGAAAGCTGCTAGTTGCCATATCAAATTGGGTGACTACAAAAAAGCAGGTCAGCCAACTCTCCATAATTTCCAAGCTTTGTCCATACCTTGAGATTTCATCATTCCATAATGCTTTATGTTGTTCTTAAAGAGCTCTCATACAAGTAAATATCATCAAATTTCATGAAGTTTTTCGAAATGATATCCCTACATAAATTACAGCTATGCTAATTTTGAGCTTTCATATGGATAGTTTTACCTCACACTTCACATAGCTCTGTCTGACTAAACATTGTGTTCCTTGCATTGCCATAGGTATGGTCTATATGCAAAAATGTGGTACTTCTAAACTTGAGGATGCTGGTGATTGTTTTGCTATGGCTGAATGCTGGTTGGAGGCAGCTGAAGTGTTCTTGAAAGCTAAATGTTACACAAAGTTTTTCTCCATGTGCTCGAAAGGGAAAAATTTATTCAATCTGGGCTTGCAGTTTCTGCAACAGTTAGAAGAGGAACATTCGCTTGAGAATTCAAAATCCTTGGAGGTTTCTACAATTAGAACAAAGTATCTGGATAATTGTGCTCAACATTATTTTGAGCGTGGTGACATAAAGCATATGATGCCTTTTGTTAAAGCTTTCAGCTCTATGGATCATGTACGTGCATTCCTAAATTCTAGGAATCTTGTTGATGAACTGTTGAGTTTGGAGATGGAAATGGGTAATTTCCTAGAAGCTGCAGGAATTGCAAAGCATAATGGAGATGTCTTACTGGAGGTAGACATGCTCAAGAAGGCAGGCTTGTTTGAGGATGCGACACGGCTTCTCCTACTCCATATCATTGTGGATTCCTTGTGGTCCTCAAATAGCAGAGGGTGGCCTCTCAAAAGATATGCAGAGAAGGAACAATTGCTTTCAAGAGCCAAAGAGATGGCGGAAAAGGTCTCTGAGTGCTTCTACTGCTTTGTTTGCGTGGAAGCTGATGCACTGTCAGATGTGAATAAGTCTCTTCCCAGTTTAAATTGCACTTTGCTTGAGGGCAGAAAATGTGCAAACTTGTTAGTTGAACTTGTTGCTTCCCGTTCGATTCTTGATGTTCATCTCCAGTCTCGAGCCTCTGGATACAATATAGAATTAGGGCCAGGATCTGAAGATGAAAATAGTTGTACTGATATGCTCGCCTCTAACCAGATGTCACCCCAAACTCTGTTTTATGTTTGGAATCATTGGAAGTCAATCATAATCAAAGTACTATCTCATCTCTGCCACACCGATGGTCCAGGATTAAATGATTATGCAATTATGTATGAAGATCTTTGTGCTAAGTACTTTGGATTGAGAAAGGATGGTGAAGTTGACAGATATGTGGTACTTAACGTGAATGCAAGTTGGCTTTCTACTACTGGCAGAAATTCTTTGCAGCAAGATGGCAACAGATGTTTCTTGGGTGCCCCTCAGTGTTATTCATGTGCTCAGTGTTTCTGGATGAATGAGCTGTCTTCTGTTGGTTTCAGTGTACTTAAGAAGTTGGAGTCCATTGTTCAAATTTCTCCAAATCCATCGTCTTCTTATACACTGGTGAGAACTATCCTTATCATAAATGAGATAGCAAAGTTTTTGGAAGAACCACAGTTCAGTATGACAAGAAGTTCCATGAAGTTAAGAAGCTTTTTTGTTCTCTGCGAGCGTCGCTTCTTTGAGTTAGTTTTTCTTCTGTGGAGAGATGGGACAACAAGGAGCCTCTTGCGTATACTTGACTCACCAGCTGCTTATGGATTGATTGCTGATTCTCTTAGTGCAAATCTTCGCCCGGAAAATAAAAAACTGACTCATGGGCATCTTGGGAGAACAACCATGCTCCTGCTTCATGCAGCACAATTGGACGAAGAGCTACTCTCAAGATTGCTGCAGTACCTGGACAATAATTCTGAGTGGGCAGAATTTTTTCAATATTTCAAGGGATTTCTTGATAGTGGTGGTGATAGATCCTCCTTGATCTTGAACTTTCAGCGTTCTCTTAATTTTACCTTCAATGTGAGGTGGAAGGATGAACTAGACTACATATCCCCAATATGCTATGTGGGTCTTATGGAGTGCCTTGGTTTTATGGCTTCATCATGCTTAATACAGAATGATTTTATATGCTGCACGAAATCTTTGTTGGTCAATATGTTGGAGTGCCGTACCAGCAAGGTTTACATTGACACCTGCCTGGTATCTAAATCGAGCCCAGAATCAGATCTTGATCGTTTGGCAAAATCATCAGGCCATTTCATATATCAGACAATTATGACTATCTTGACGACCAAGCATATGCTCCAGGAATGGGTACATAAGACTTCAAGTCCTTCTAGTACTTCATACAAACCAGTCCTCCTTAGACTAGTTGTTACACTTTATCCACTGATCCTTACCCTTAATCTGGGTGATTGCTATGATGTCACAAATAACATCCTGAGGAATGAAGTGTTTAAGGATTTACCTTTGGAGTTCTCTCAGAAGATTGTACATGCTTTGCAAATGAAGCCTCGCACGCCGAGCAACTTCGCAAGAGTGCTTGCTGATGCACTCGCCGCGATCGGAGATAATACGGTAGTTGTTGGTTCACCAAAAGGCCCAGTAGTCTGTCGAAACTTAAATGCTTATATGATTAGCAAAGAGGATTTGCATGATGTTCCAAAGATAATGGCTCTTTTGTGTCCTGAAGAACCAAGTTCTGTAAAGCAGGAAACTCCGTTACCTCAGAAAATTGATGGTGATAAGTTTAGCATTGTTATTTCTGGAAACATTCCTAAGGCTGTACCAGATAATGAGATGGAGTGTAGGAGTGAGATAGATTCTATTGAGGTACTCTTTGAGAAGCTTGCGGTTCTTCGAGCCAGCAGGGAAGGCCTGGTGAGTTTCATATGTTATAATGCTTGCTTTGTTATCATCATCCAGTTTGTCCCACTGATCCCAGCTGCCAAGTTATTCTAAAAAAGGTAATTTCTGCAGAGAGATCCACGGGCTGTTATTGAATTCCTTATAAGTGCCCTTCCATGGCTGGAAAGTGGCATTATACCAGGGATTGATAAAGGATTGCTGGAAGACATCAGGCGTATCTGCAGTGAGTTCGAAAATGGTTCTGACAGGTAAGCAAATGTTTATTCAGGGCCAACTGTAAATTTCTTAAAGGCAGCACAAATGCCACATTGCATTTGATAGGCATGTACTAGTAGATTGCAGTGTGAAATCTTTCTGCATGATATGTACCTTCAAGTCCAGTGTAAGAGACATGACTAAGTTATCCCCATGTCTTGTGAAAATTTACCACTTGCGCGTGAAAATTGGTTGTCATCACAGGGCGAAGAGAAATGCGTGTCTTGCTGTGGAGAAGCTGTTGCAAAGTGAGAACAAACTGCCGCTGATCTTCCGCCTGCTGACTGCTGCGAGGCTATGCATGTTTACAAAGCAAATGAATGACAGGAGGAACGATGCTGCAGCGGCTGCTGTCCAGCCTCACGTCGAAGCCGACAGATGGTCAGACGACGATGAAGCTGACACGGGAGAAGCCGCCTCAACTTCCAAAAAGGCGGTGCAGAAGCACAAGGGCAAGAAGAAATCGAAAAAGTCCAAGGGCCGCGGCAAGAAGTGAGCTGCTGTAGCCGTAGCCCGTAGGCGCTGCAGTTCCCCTATTGCGAAACATTTACCTGCATTGTAGAAAACTTGTATATCCCATTTGAAGCTGCCTTACGATCCTATATTTACCTTCGTCTGTCAATGGTCTATTTCGCCGGCACCCACGGCTGTGAAGTTCCTCCAGCTAATTATGTGGAACGAGCTTACGGAAAGTGTTAGGCCATTTCTCTGCCTCTTGAATAGCTCTGCGTTTTGATCACTTCTCAATCCCCACACCTGTTGCTGGCTTTTCTTTTCTTTTCAAGAAAAAAGAGTTGTTAATCGAACTGAAAACGTAGACTACTTTAATTGATCATCTAAGTGAGTAGGTTAGGATATTATGAACTGACTTTCGACCAATTTTTTAATTGATCAGCGAAGTGAGTAGGTTAGGATATGAACTCACTTTCGACCAATTTTCAACACGCTGACAGGCTTGATGTACTAACAGATGCACCACTGGTAGAAACGATGTGTTGACAGTATTAGTAATTCACAATGGCACGTAGCGAAGCAAGCATGAATCCACACTTCAGAACCAACACGTGCGTACACATCAGCAATGTTCACAAGTTTGAATTAAGCACCGTCAGTCAAACTGCTGATATTCTTCTCGTAAAAAAAAACTGCAGATGTTCTTAAATGGGCTCAAAGCCCCTGGAACCATGATAGCCCACTCCGATGAAATGGGGATGAAGAAAGAAAAGGGATTTGTCTAAAAGAAGGGCATGGTATGCTCCAGGAGTTGTGATAATCTCTTAGCATGCAACAACCCCTCCATTGTCCACAGCATGCCTACATGATAGTCCACAACGCGACTAAATATACGCGCAAACATTATGTGATTGTCCACAGCAGGCCTACATGATAGTCCACAACGCAACTGATGAATATACTCACAAACATTGTCCATAGCAGGCCTACATGATAGTCCACAACGCGGAGTATACCACCTACATCTATTTAGAAGGACTGATAAATCAGTAAGAGCAACTCCAACGGGATGACTCATTTCGTCCGCTGGCGTCCATTTGGGTCGGCACGGACACAAAAGTCGGCCCAACGCGCCGACCCAAATGGACGCGCGTCTGATTTTCGTCCGCGGGCAACCCATTCCTGGCCCATTTTTGAGCCGGATTTGCGTCGGCGTGGACACGAGATGGACATGCGCACGCTCGCCTTCCCCTCCCCCCAGGCCCGCTGGTCGATGGCACATTGGCCTCCCCCCATCCAACAGCAACCCTCGCCCGCCTCCTTCGTCGTCGCCGCCACCCATTTTTCCGGTGACTCTGCCAGCTGCCGGCGCCGCAACATCCGCTCAGCAACGCCGCCACCTCCCACGTCACCCGCCACCGCCGTCTTGCCGCCGGGGAACCGACTCCTTCCCACCACCGCTCCCCCCAGACACAGTCGGGACCGCGACCAAGAAGCCGCCTCGCCGCCCCGGCCAGATCCTCACCGGCCCGCTCGTCGGACGCCGGCAGGGCAGCTACCTGGTCCGTGCGCGCCGTGACTCCCTTCGTCGGCCGTCTCCCTCGTCGACGCCCGCAAGTTGTTCGACAATTTGCCAAGGTACAAAATGGACTCCTCCGACAAGTTCTTTTTTCACAATTTCCTTTGCGACTCCGACGATTCGTCATCCGATGACGAGGAGGAGATATTGGCTGCCGTGTTGGTCCATCACCACCTCACTAGCCAGCGGCCGTTGTTCCGTACCTCCATTCTGGACCACCTTCCGGCGTTGAATCGCAAACGAGAGATGGCAAAGGTGAAAATGCTTGGGTATAAGAAAAACAGAAAAAAGAGGCAATGCAGCCTCTTTGTTGTCTGCCACCAAGGGCAAAGGGCTCCTTTGCCGTCTGCCACAGACGGCAAAGAGGCCACGTGACAGCTGTAAGGGCATTTCCTGCCTGAGGGTTTTGGTGATGATGACAACACGCGTATGGACTAATCGTGTGTCCCAGTTTTCTCAGGTACACATTGTGTGGCGCAAGACGGTTAGGCCTTCCCTCTATGTGGCAAAGATCAAAGACGGAGTTTCCGACGTTTTTATTCCTTTGATCGTAGGATAACCTTACTTTTTAGAGGGAATCCTCATCGGAAGGTATTGGGTGAATCACTACACGTACACATTCTTTGCACCCACCATATACCCTCCGTTCGAGGAGAGAGAGGTTCCCAAAGTCCTCTGTGATTGTGCAGTTTTGCCCATGGCGGTAGTACCACTCTCCTGAGCGGTTGTACCACTAGCATGCAGTTCTGGTCAAACCACCACTCCAAGTACCGCTCAGGGGTGACACCCTTCTATGCTGGGTACGGTGGTAGACCGGTGATGGAACGAAAGTTTTGGTTTGTCTTGACAAACCGGTACTACCGGTGTTCAGGGCGGTAGTACCGCCTGGAACTCCACCGCCTAGGAATTGCTGGTCCAGCGGTAGCTCCGGCCCAACCACCGCTCCAACTACCGGTCTAGGGTGAAAAACTTCTGTTTGAAGCGGTAGTCGAGCGGTGGTAGAACGGTAGTTCCAGTTTATTCCGATATACCGGTACTACCGGTGGCTCCATCGGAAGTACCGCTCCTATGGGTTTCTGTGCATAACGGTTGGATCTGAGGGGACCCTATTTAAGGAGGTGCTTCCCCCACCTCCCACCTATCTCTTGCCTCTATCTCTCCTCCATTAATTCCCTCGAAGCTTTCTTGCCCGATCTCTCTCTCTAGCCACTCAAACTTGTTGATTTGCTAGGGATTGAAGGAGGAGACCTAGATCTACACTCTCACCAAAGGAAACTTGATTCCCCCATACTTTCTTGTGTGGATTTTGTTACTCTTAGGTGCTTGAAGGAAATATGCCCTAGAGGCAATAATAACATTATTATTTATTTCCTCATATCATGATAAATGTTTATTATTCATGCTAGAATTGTATTAACCGGAAACATAATACATGTGTGAATACATAGACAATATAGTGTCACTAGTATGCCTCTACTTGACTAGCTCGTTAATCAAAGATGGTTAAGGTTTCCTAACCATAGACATGAGTTGTCATTTGATAAACGAGATCACATCATTAGGAGAATGATGTGATTGACTTAACCCATTCCGTTAGCTTAGCACTTGATCATTTAGTATATTGCTATTGCTTTCTTCATGACTTATACATGTTCCTATGACTATGTGATTATGTAACTCCCACTTATCGGAGGAACACTTTGTGTGCTACCAAACGTCACAACGTAACTAGGTGATTATAAAGGTGCTCTATAGGTGTCTCCGAAGGTACTTGTTGAATTGACGTATTTCGAGTCCCGGATATGATCACGGACATGATGAGGAGTCTCAAAATGGTCGAGACATAAAGATCGATATATTGGATGACTATGTTCGGACACCGGAAGTGTTTTCGGGAGGTTTCAGACATATACCGGAGTACCGGGGGTTTACCGGAACCCCCCGGGGGGTTTATTGGGCCTCATGGGCCCTAGTGGAGAAGAGGAGGGGCGGCCAAGGTAGGCCGCGCCCCCTCCCCCTCTAGTCCGAATTGGACAAGGAGGGGGACGGCGCCCCCCCTTTCCTTCCTCTCCTCTCTCTCCCTTCCTTCCCCTCTCCTACTCCCACAAGGAAAGGAGGAGTCCTACTCACGGTGAGAGTAGGACTCCCCCCTTGGCGCGCCCTCATCCTTGCCCGACCGCCTCCCCCCTTGCTCCTTTATATACGGGGGCAGGGGGGCACATCTAGAGACAACAATTGATCTTTGATCTCTTAGCCGTGTGCAGTGCCCCCCTCCACCATATTCACCTCGGTAATATCATAGCGGTGCTTAGGTGAAGCCCTGCGTCGGTAGCACCATCAACACCGTCATCACGCCGTCGTGCTGACGAAACTCTCCCGCAAAGCTCTGCTGGATCAGAGTTAGTGGGACGTCATCGAGATGAACGTGTGCTGAACTCGGAGGTGCCGTACGTTCGGTACTTGATCGGTCGGATCGTGAAGACGTACGACTACATCAACCATGTTGTGATAACGCTTCCACTTTTGGTCTACGAGGGTACGTGTACAACACTCTCCCCTCTCGTTGCTATGCATCACCATGATCTTGCGTGTGCGTAGGAATTTTTTTGAAATTACTACGTTCCCCAACAGTGCTTGGGCACCCTAGTCGGAAGAGGTCACTTCGGAGCCACATTCCATTGTGGTGAAGCTACGGGGTTTCGTTGGGAGCCACCAATTAAGTTGTGGAGAGAGCCCCAACCTTGTTTATAAAGGTCCGATTGCTGCCTTCAAGGGCACCAATAGTGGAATCACGGCATCTCGCATTGTGTGAGGGCGCGAGGAGAATACGGTGGCCCTAGTGGCTTCTTGGGGAGCATTGTTCCTCCACACCACTCCAATGGAGACGTACTTCCCCTCAAAGGGAAGGAACTTCAGTAACACATCCTCGTCTCCATCGGTTCCGCTTTTGGTTATCTCTCACCTTTACTTGTGCAAGCTATATTGTGTTATATCCTTTGCTTGCTTGTGTGCTTATTGTTATTGCGTCATATAGGTTGCTCACCTAGTTACATATCTAGACAACCTACTTTGATGCAAAGTTTAATTTGGTAAAGAAAAGTTAAAAATTGTTAGTTGCCTATTCACCCCCCTAGTCAACTATATTGATCATTTCAATTGGTACCAGAGCCTCGTCTCTTTATTAAGGGCTTTACCGTCCTAAGAGTAAGGTTGACACCATAGACGGCGAGGAGGAGCACACTGGTTTGAATCCTTCTTCGTCTACGGCCGATGGGGGATCCCCGGTCTCACGTGAGGAATTCAATGTGGCTTTGGACACATTGAAAACCTCCATGACGGCCAAGGTCAAAGGCATGTTCAAAGAATTTCTTGATGATTTTAAATTATCCACCGCACCTTTGGAAGTGGCCGCTCCCACTAACAAGGTGGCGGATGCTAACTCCGATAAGGGGTAAGCTTCTTGTGATAAAGTTCCTTGATCTAGTGGTAGAAATGGTAGAGATATCTTTGCCCATGTTAAACCTCCTCCTACTTATGGAGGACCGGTTCCCTCCACTCATTTGAATCATGTTGGCCCTCCTCCTAAGATTGTGAAAAATGAGGATTTTGACTTTGAAGGAAATATGCCCTAGAGGCAATAATAAAGTTATTATTTATTTCCTTATTTCATGATAAATGTTTATTATTCATGCTAGAACTGTATTAACCGAAAACATGATACATGTGTGAATACATAGACAAACTGAGTGTCACTAGTATGCCTCTACTTGACTAGCTCGTTTATCAAAGATGGTTATGTTTCCTAGCCATGGACAAAAGAGTTGTCATTTGATTAATGGGATCATATCATTGAGAGAATGATGTGATTGACTTGACCCATTCTGTTAGCTTAGCACTTGATCGTTTAGTATGTTGCTACTGCTTTCTTCATGACTTATACATGTTCTTGTGACTATGAGATTATGCAACTCCCGTTTACCGGAGGAACACTTTGTGTGCTACCAAACGTCACGACGTAACTGGGTGATTATAAAGGTGCTCTACAGGTGTCTCCGAAGGTACTTGTTGGGTTGGCATATTTCGAGATTAGGATTTGTCACTCCGATTGTCGGAGAGGTATCTCTGGGCCCTCTCGGTAATGCACATCATAATAAGCCTTGCAAGCAATGTGACTAATGAGTTAGTTGCGAGATGATGTATTACATAACGAGTAAAAGAGACTTTCCGGTAATGAGATTGAACTAGGTATTGAGATACTGACGATCGAATCTCGGGCAAGTAACATACCGATGACAAAGGGAACAACGTATGTTGTTATGCAGTTTGACCGATAAAGATCTTCGTAGAATATGTAGGAGCCAATATGAGCATCCAGGTTCCGCTATTGGTTATTGACCGGAAACGTGTCTCGGTCATGTCTACATAGTTCCCGAACCCGTAGGGTCCGCACGCTTAAGGTTTCGATGACAGTTATATTATGAGTTTATGAGTTTTGATGTACCAAAGGAGTTCAGAGTCCCGGATGAGATCGGGGACATGACGAGGAGTCTCAAAATGGTCGAGACGTAAAGATCGATATATTGGACGACTATATTCGGACTTCAGAAAGGTTCCAAGTGATTCGGATATTTTTCGGAGTACCGGAGAGTTACGGGAATTCGTATTGAGCCTTAATGGGCCATATGGGAAAGGAGAGAAAGGCCCCAAAGGGTGGCCGCACCCCTCCCCATGGACTAGTCCGAATTGGACTAGGGAGGGGGGGGGCCTTCCTTCCTTCTCCTTTTCCCTTCCCTTTCTCCTACTCCAACTTGGAAGGGGGGGGGGCATTCTACTCCCGGTGGGAGTAGGACTCCCCTATGGCACGCCTCTACCTGGCCGGCCGCCCCCTCCCCCTTGATACTTTATATACGGGGGCAAGGGGGCACCTCTAGAGAACACAACAATTGATCTCTTGATCTCTTAGCCGTGTGCGGTGCCCCCTCCACCATAGTCCTCCTCGATAATATTGTAGCGGTGCTTAGGCGAAGCCCTGCGACGGTAGAACATCAAGATCGTCACCACGTCGTCGTGCTGACGGAACTCTTCCCCGACATTCTGCTGGATCTGAGTACGGGGATCGTCATCGAGCTGAACGTGTGCTAAAACTCGGAGGTGTCGTAGTTTCGGTGCTTGACCGGTCGGGCCGTGAAGACGTACGACTACATCAACCGCGTTGTTCTAACGCTTCCGCTTTCGGTCTACGAGTACATGGATAACACTCTCCCCTCTTGTTGCTATGCATCACCATGATCTTGCGTGTGCGTAGGAATTTTTTTGAAATTACTACGTTCCCCAACAGTGGTATCAGAGCCAGGTTTTATGCGTAGATGTTATATGCACGAGTAGAACACAAGTGAGTTGTGGGCGATACAAGTCATACTGCTTACCAGCATGTCAAACTTTGGTTCGGCGGTATTGTTGGTTGACGCGGCCCGGACCGACATTACGCGTACGCTTACGCGAGACTGGTTTTACCGTCGTGCTTTGCACACAGGTGACTAGCGGGTATCAGTTTCTCCAACTTTAGTTGAACCGAGTGTGGCTACGCCCGGTCCTTGAGAAGGTTAAAACAACACTAACTTGACAAACTATCGTTGTGGTTTTGATGCGTAGGTAAGAATGGTTCTTGCTCAGCCCGTAGCAGCCACGTAAAATTTACAACAACAAAGTAGAGGACGTCTAACTTGTTTTTGCAGGGCATGTTGTGATATGATATGGTCAAGACGTGATGCTATATTTTATTGTATGAGATGATCATGTTTTGTAACCGAGTTATCGGCAACTGGCAGGTGCCATATGGTTGTCTCTTTATTGTATGAAATGCAAGCGCCCTGTAATTGCTTTACTTTATCACTAAGCGGTAGCGATAGTCGTAGAAGCAATAGATGGCAAAACGACAACGATGCTACGATGGAGATCAAGGTGTCGCACCGGTGACGATGGTGATCATGACGGTGCTTCGGAGATGGAGATCACAAGCACAAGATGATGATGGCCATATCATATCACTTATATTGATTGCATGTGATGTTTATCCTTTATGCATCTTATCTTGCTTTGATTGACGGTAGCATTTTAAGATGATTCCTCACTAATTATCAAGAAGTGTTCTCCCTGACTATGCACCGTTGCGAAAGTTCTTCGTGCTGAGACACCACATGATGATCGGGTGTGATAGGCTCTACGTTCAAATACAACGGGTGCAAAATAGTTGCACACGCGGAATACTCAGGTTAAACTTGACAAGCCTAGCATATACAGATATGCCCTGGGAACACGGAGACCGAAAGGTCGAACGTGAATCATATAGTAGATATGATCAACATAGTGATGTTCACCATTGAAAACTACTCCATCTCACATGATGATCGGACATGGTTTAGTTGATTTGGATCACGTGATCACTTAGATGACTAGAGAGATGTCTGTCTAAGTGGAGTTCTTAAGTAATATGATTAATTGAACTTTAATTTATCATGAACTTAGTCCTGGTAGTATTTTGCATATTATGTTGTAGATCAATAGCTCGCGTTGTTGCTTCCCTATGTTTTTATATGTGTTCCTAGAGAAAACTAAGTTGAAAGATGTTAGTAGCAATGATGCGGACTTGGTCCGTGGTCTGAGGTTTTTCCTCATTGCTGCACAGAAGAATTATGTCCTTGATGCACCGCTAGGTGATAGACCTATTGCAGGAGCAGATGCAGACGTTATGAATGTTTGGCTAGCTCAATATGATGACTACTTGATAGTTTTGTGCACCATGCTTTATGGCTTAGAACCGGGACTACAAACGTTTTTGTAACGTCACGGAACATATGAGATGTTCCATGAGATGAAATTGATATTTCAGACTCATGCCCGTGTCAAGAGGTATGAGACCTCTGACAAATACTTCGCCTAAAAGATGAGGAGAATTGCTCAACTACTGAGCAAGTGCTTAGATTGTCTGAGTACTACAATCACTAGAATCAAGTGAGAGTTAATCTTCCAGATAAGATAGTGATTGACAGAGTTCTCTAGTCACCATCACCAAGTTAGTATAACTTCATGATGAACTATAGTATGCGAGGGATGACGAAAACAATTCCCAAGCTCTTCGTGATGCTGAAATCAGCGATGGTAGAAATCAAGAAAGAACATCAAGTGTTGATGATTGACAAGATCATTAGTTTCAAGAAAAGGGCAAAGGGAAAGAAAGGGAAGCTTCAAGTAGAATGGCAAGCAAGTTGTCACTCCCGTGAAGAAGCCCAAAGCTGGACCAAAGCCTGAAACTGAGTGCTTCTACTACAAAGGAAATGGTCACTGGAAGCAGAAATACCCTGAATATTTGGTGGATAAGAAGGATGGCAAACTAAACAAGGGTATATTTGATATACGGGTTATTGATGTGTACCTTACTAGTGTTTATAGTAACCCCTGAGTATTTGATACTTGTTCGGTTGCTAAGATTAGTAACTCGAAATAGGAGTTACAAAATAAACAGAAACTAGTTGAGGGTGAAGTGACGATGTGTGTTGGAAGTGGTTCCAAGATTGATATGATCATCATCGCACACTCCCTATACTTTCGGGATTAGTGTTGAACCTAAATAAATGTTATTTGGCGTTTGCGTTGAGCATGAATATGATTTGATCATGTTTATTGCAATACGGTTATTCATTTAAAGTCAGAGAATAATTGTTGTTCTATTTACATGAATAAAACCTTCAATGGTCATACACCCAATGAAGATAGTTTGTTGGATCTCGATCGTAGTGATACACATATTCATAATATTGATGCCAAAAGATGCAAAGTTAATAATGATAGTGCAACTTATTTGTGGCACTGCTGTTTGGGTCATATCAGTGTAAAGCGCATGAAGAAACTCCATAAAGATGGATTTTTGGAATCACTTGGTTATGAATCATTTGATGCTTGCGAACCGTGCCTTTTGGGCAAGATGACTAAAACTCCGTTCTCCGAAACAATGGAACGAGCTAGTGACTTATTGGAAATAATACATACCAATGTATGCGGTCCAATGAGTGTTGATGCTCGTGGCGGGTATCGTTATTTTCTGACCTTCACAAGATGATTTGAGCAGATATGAGTATGTCTACTTAATGAAGCACAAGTCTGAAACATTTGAAAAGTTCAAAGAATTTCAGAGTGAAGTGGAGAATCATCGTAAAAAGAAAATAAAGTTTTTGTGATTTGATCGCGGAGACAAATATTTGAGTTACGACTTTGGTCTTCAATTAAAACAGTGTGGAATAGTTTCACAAACTCATGCCACCTGGAACACCACAGCTTAATGGTATGTCTGAACGTCATAACCGTACTTTATTGGATATAGTGCAATCTATGATGTCTCTTACCGATTTACCACTATCGTTTTGGGGTTATGCATTAGAGACAGCTGCATTCACTTTAAATAGGGCACCATCAAAATCCGTTGAGACGACGCCTTATGAACTGCTGTTTGGCAAGAAACCAAAGTTGTCGTTTCATAAAAGTTTGGGGCTATGATGCTTATGTGAAAATTTTCAACCTGATAATCTCGAACCAAATCGGAGAAGTGCGTCTTCATAGGATACCCAAAGGAAACTGTTGGGTACACCTTCTATCACAGATCCGAAAGAAAGATTCGTTGCTAAGAATGGATCCTTTCTAGAGAAGAAGTTTCTCTCGAAAGAAGTGAGTGGGAGGAAAGTAGAACTTGATGAGGTAATTGTACCTTCTCCCTTATTGGAAAGTAGTTCATCACAGAAATCAGTTCCAGTGATTCCTACACCAATTAGTGAGGAAGTTAGTGATGATGATTATGAAACTTCAGATCAAGTTGCTACCAAACCTCGTAGGTCTTCCAGAGTAAGATCCGCACCAGAGTGGTACGGTAATCCAGTTCTGGAAGTCATGTTACTAGACCATGATGAACCTACGAACTATGAGGAAGCGATGATGAGCCCAGATTCCACGAAATGGCTTGAGGCCATAAAATCTGAGATAGGATCCATGTATGAGAACAAAGTATGAACTTTGGTTGACTTGCTCGATGATCAGCAAGACAAGTTAAATAAATGGATCTTCAAGAGGAAGACAGACGCTGTTAGTAGTGTTACTATCTACAAAGCTCGACTTGTCGAAAAACAGTTTTTGACAAGTTCAAGGTGTTGAATACGATGAGATTTTCTCACTCATATCGATGCTGAAGTCTGTCCGAAACATGTTAGCAATTACCACATTTTATGATTATGAAATATGGCAAATGGATGTCAAAACTACATTCCTGAATGGATTTCTAGAAGAAGAAGTTGTATATGATGCAACCAGAAGGTTTTGTCGATCCAAAAGGTGCTAACAAAATGTGCAAGCTCCAGCGATCCATCAATAGACTGGGGCAAGCATCTCAGAGTTGGAATATACGCTTTGATGAATTGATCAAAGCATATGGTTTTATACAGTCTTTTGGAAAGGCCTGTATTTATAAGAAAGTGAGTGGGAGATCTATAGCATTTCTAATACTATATGTAGATGACATATTGTTTGTTGGAAATGATATAGGAATTCTGGATAGCATAAAAGGATACTTGAATAAGAGTTTTTCAAAGCAAGACCTCGGTGAAGCTGCTTACACATTGAGCATCAAGATCTATATATATAGATGAAGACGCTTGATGAGATTTTTCAATGAGTACATACCTTGATAAGATTTTGAAGTAGTTCAAAATGGAACAATCAAAGAAGGAGTTATTGCCTGTATTGCAAGGTGTGAAGTTGAGTAAGACTCAAAACCCGACCATGGCAGAAAATAGAAAGAGAATGAAAAGTCATTCCCTATGCCTCAGTCATAGGTTCTATAAAGTATGCTATGCTATGTACCAGACCTATTGTATGCCTTGCTCTGAGTTTGGCAAAGGAATACAATTTTGATCTAATACTAGATCACTTGAAAGCGGTCAAGAATATCCTTAGTGAGAACTAAGGAGATGTTTCTCGATTATGGAGGTGATAAAAGAGCTCGTCGTAAAAGTTACATCGGTGCAAACTTTTACACTGATCCAGATGACTCTAAGTCTCAATCTGGATACATATTGAAAGTGGGAGCAATTAGCTAGAGTAGCTCTATGCAGAGCATTGAAGACATAGAATATTTGCAAAATACATACAACTCTAAATGTGACAGACCCGTTGACTAAACTTCTCTCACGAGCAAAACAGGATCATACCTTAGTACTCTTTGGGTGTTAATCACATAACGATGTGAACTAGATTATTGACTCTAGTAAACCCTTTGGGTGTTGATCACATGACGATGTGAACTATGGGTATTAATCACATACAGATGTGAATATTGATGTTAAATCACATGGTGATGTGAACTAGATTATTGACTCTAGTGCAAGTGGGAGAATGAAGGAAATATGCCCTAGAGGCAATAATAAAGTTATTATTTATTTCCTTATTTCATGATAAATGTTTATTATTCATGCTAGAATTGTATTAACCGGAAACATGATACATGTGTGAATACATAGACAAACTGAGTGTCACTAGTATGCCTCTACTTGACTAGCTCGTTTATCAAAGATGGTTATGTTTCCTAGCCATGGACAAAAGAGTTGTCATTTAATTAACAAGATCACATCATTGAGAGAATGATGTGATTGACTTGACCCATTCCGTTAGCTTAGCACTTGATCGTTTAGTATGTTGCTACTGCTTTCTTCATGACTTAGACATGTTCCTGTGACTATGAGATTATGCAACTCCCATTTACCGGAGGAACACTTTGTGTGCTACCAAACGTCACAACATAACTGGGTGATTATAAAGGTGCTCTATAGGTGTCTCAGAAGGTACTTGTTGGGTTGGCATATTTCGAGATTAGGATTTGTCACTCCAATTGTCGGAGAGGTATCTCTGGGCCCTCTCGGTAATGCACATCACAATAAGCCTTGCAAGCAATGTGACTAATGAGTTAGTTGCAAGAAGATGTATTATATAACGAGTAAAGAGACTTGCCGGTAACGAGATTGAACTAGGTATTGAGATACCGACGATCGAATCTCGGGCAAGTAACATACCGATGACAAAGGGAACAACGTATGTTGTTATGCGGTTTGACCGATAAAGATCTTCGTAGAATATGTAGGAGCCAATATGACATCCAGGTTCCGCTATTGGTTATTGACCGGAAACGTGTCTCGGTCATGTCTACATAGTTCTTGAACCCATAGGGTCCGCACGCTTAATGTTTCGATGACAGTTATATTATGAGTTTATGAGTTTTGATATACCGAAGGAGTTCGGTGTCCCGGATGAGATCGGGGACATGACGAGGAGTCTCGAAATGGTCGAGACGTAAAGATTGATATATTGGAAGACTATATTCGGACTTCAGAAAGGTTCCGAGTGATTCGGGTATTTTTCGGAGTACCCGAGAGTTACGGGAATTCGTATTGGGCCTTAATGGGCCATACGGGAAAGGAGAGAAAGGCCCCAAAGGGTGGCCGCACCCCTCCCAATGGACTATTCCGAATTGGACTAGGGAGGGGGGTGCCCCCTTCCTTCCTTCTCCTTCTCCCTTCCCTTTCTCCTACTCCAACTTGGAAGGGGGGGGGGGGAATCCTACTCCCGGTGGGAGTAGGACTCCCCTATGGCGCGCCTCTACCTGGCCGGCCGCCCCCTCCCCCTTGATCCTTTGTATACAAGGGCAAGGGGGCACCTCTAGAGAACACAACATTTGATCTCTTGATCTCTTAGCCGTGTGCGGTGCCCCCCTCCACCATAGTCCTCGATAATATTGTAGCGGTGCTTAGGCAAAGCCCCTGCGACGGTAGAACATCAAGATCGTGACCATGCCGTTGTGCTGACGGAACTCTTCCCTGACATTCTGCTGGATCGGAGTACAGGGATCATCATCGAGCTGAACGTGTGCTAAAACTCGGAGGTGCCGTAGTTTCGGTGCTTGATCGGTCGGGCCGTGAAGACGTACGACTACATCAACCGCGTTGTTCTAACGCTTCCGCTTTCGGTATACGAGGGTACGTGGACAACACTCTCCCCTCTCGTTGCTATGCATCACCATGATCTTGCGTGTGCATAGGATTTTTTTTGAAATTACTACGTTCCCCAACAGACTCTTGGGTCTATCACTTTAAACGTCATTTAAACCATGTTAATACTAATCTTTGGAGAATCATTGAGCAAGGTTTCTATCCGCATGACCCAAGCAACTTCACCCCTAGAGAAGCCGCAGACCATCAATTCAATGAGAATGCTCTCTTCATCATCCAAGATGCAATTCCTTCTGAACATATTGCACATCTCTGACCTTTCTCCGTGGCCAAGGAAGCACGACACCATGTTGTTTCCATTTACAAGGGAAGCGCAAGCATTCAACGCTCCAACTATGAAGTGGTGCAAGATGAAGCCAATGAGTTTGCAATGAATGAAGATGAAGAACCTCGTGAGCTTTACCGGATATTAACCACTCTTGCGGTCTCTCTCCGAGATCATGGGAGCAAGGATACGAATGACAATTGGATCAAGCGCAAATTCCTCAAGGCCATGATGCCTTACCACAAGGCTATTTCCTCCGTCATCCGTCAAAGGCGGACTTCCACACCTTGTCCTCAAGTGAAGTGTTGGATGAGTTTGTGGCAATGAGGATCTTGGACAAGACCGCCGACAATGCGGTGTTGCACTCTCAAAGAGCAAAGAATCCCAACCTTGCCTTGAAGGCCAAGGCTAGTGTGGAAGAAGAGGATGAAGAGGAAGATGAGGAGAGCAACCCTGAAGATACGAAATATGATTACCATGAGCACATGGATCTAGATTCAAGGCAATTTTGGAGCAAGAAGAACTCAAGGCCCAATTTCAACAAGAACAACTCAAGTGGCTTCAAGGGAAAGCACCATGTGAGAACATGTTACAATTGTGGCAATATGAGCCACTTTGTTGTGGAGTGCCCTTACGAGAAGTGGGAAGACAATGGTGGCAAGCTCATCTGAAAAGACAAAGCCAAGTCCTTCCCTAACAAGAACAACTTGACCAAGAAGACTCTGACCAAAGGGTTGGTGGCATAAGAAGAGTACAATGAGGATGATGATGATGGTGAAGCCATGGCCATGGCCTCCGTTGTCATTGCCACAACTCCTCGGGTGTCTCTCTTTGATTCACCCAACGAGAATATCACCGCCAAGTGCCTCATGGCCAAAGCCACCAACAAGGTAACCCCCAACATCAAAACTACCATCATTACTAATCCTTCCTTGATGGATTGCATTGATGAAAGTGAGGGGTCTAATGAGGAAGTAAATGAATTTGAGTCTTTTAGGAGTAAGCTCAAGGGCAAATCCAAGAAGCACTTCGTTGCTCTCTTGGAACAACTTGGTGAAGCCAATGACTTGATCGAGGCTCATGAAGAAACCATCTCTAAGATGGAAGGTCATAGTCGTGACTATGCCGATGAGATATCGAATCTCTCTAATGTGCTTAAGGAAGAGTGTGTTCATCATTTGGCTCTTGAGGAGTCACACAACGTTGACCATGCTAAATTAAAGAAAGATCTTGATCATGCTCTTGTTGTATCTCGTGTGCTCGATTCCGAGAAGGCTAAACTTGGGGTTGACCATGCTAGATTCAAGGAGGAGTTTGATATACTTGACAAGGCTCACAAGGCCTTGAAGGGTTCTCATGCTAGCCTCAAGGAGTCTCATGATCAACTCCAAGTGATGCTAACCAAGTAGAAAGCCACTTTTCCTCATATGGTCTTAATTGATAATGCAAATGCTACTAACCCGTGTTTTGAGCATGTGCATCTTGTGGAGGAGAATGCCAAGTTGAAGGAGCAACTTGAGAAAGGCCTTGTGTATTACATACAAGGTGAGAAGAATCTCAACGACCTTTTGACCAATCAAAAGGAAGTTGTGGCCAAGGAGAGAGTTGGGTTTGTACCCAAGTCCAAGAACAAGAAGAAGAATGACAAGGCCAAACGACATCCTCCTCTCAAGCAAACTTTTGTGAAGGAGGGAGAGGGTGCTTCTAATGATAAGAAGAACAATGTGAAGGGTGGTGATGTCAAGAAGGGCAATGTGACCCCTTCCAACAAAGTCGACGACTTTAACCCTTCTTATGTGCTATGCCATGCTAGTGGTGGGCATGTTTATGCTAAATTTGTTGGTTCTCCTTATGAGTACATTGAATGGTCTATTTGGGTTCCTAAGACCCTTGTTACTAACATCAAAGGACCCATTACAAAATGGGTACCTAAAACCAAGCATTGATCTCTTGTAGGTGTTTGCTTCCGGTGGGGGATCATGGTTGCTCGATAGTGGAGCCACAAATCATATGACCGAAAGCAAGGACTTGGTGGTGGACGTGCAGAAGATTCCATCTATGCCCACCAATGTCGAGTGGGGTGATGCCTCATCTTCCAAGGTATTGGGTCTTGGCAAGTGATGACCCAAAAGTATAGCGGATCTATCGTAGTCCTTTCGATAAGTAAGAGTGTCTAACCCAACGAGGAGCAGAAGGAAATGACAAGCGGTTTTCAGTAAGGTATTCTCTACAAGCACTGAAATTATCGGTAATAGATAGTTTTGTGATAAGGTAATTCATAACGGGTAACAAGTAAAAAAGGTAAGCAAGGTGCAACAAGGTGGCACAATCCTTTTTGTAGCAAAGGACAAGCCTGGAAAGACTCTTATATAAAGGAAAGCGCTCCTGAGGACACATGTGAATTATCGTCAAGCTAGTTTTCATCATGCTCATATGATTCGTGTTCGTTATTTTGATAATTTGATATGTGGGTGGACCGGTGATTGGGTACTGCCCTTCCTTGGACAAGCATCCCACTTATGATTAACCCCTCTCGCAAGCATCCGCAACTATGAAAGAAGAATTAAGGTAAACCTAACCATAGCATGAGACATATGGATCCAAATCAGCCCCTTGCGAAGCAACGCATAAACTAGGGTTTAAGCTTCTGTCACTCTAGCAACCCATCATCTACTTATTACTTCCCAATGCCTTCCCCTAGGCCCAAACAATGGTGAAGTGTCATGTAGTCGATGTTCACATAACACCATTAGAGGAAAGACAACATACATCTCATCAAAATATCAAACGGATACAAAATTTACATGACTACTTATAACAAGACTTCTCCCATGTCCTCAGGAACAAACGTAACTACTCACAAATCATATTCATGTTCATAATCAGAGGGGTATTAATATGCATAAAGGATCTGAACATATGATCTTCCACCAAATAAACCAACTAGCATCAACTACAAGGAGTAATCAACACTACTAGCAACCCACAGGTACCAATCTAAGGTTTTGAGACAAAGATCGGATACAAGAGATGAACTAGGGTTTGAGAGGAGATGGTGCTGGTGAAGATGTTGATGGAGATTGACCCCCTCTTGATGAGAGGATCGATGGTGACGATTTCCCCCTCCCGGGGGGATGTTTCCCCGGCAGAACAGCTCCACCAGAGCCCTAGATTGGTTCCGCCTCGAGATGGCGGCGCTTCATCCCGAAAGCTTCCTTCTAATTTTTCCAGGGCAAAAGACACCTTATACCAGAAGATGGGCGTCGGGGAGCTTCCAGGTGGCCCACGAGGCAAGGGGCGCGCCCAGGGGGTAGGGCGCACCGCCCACCCTCACGGACAGTGGGTGGCCCCCCTCTGGTGCTTTCTTCGCCCAACATTTTAATATATTCCAAAGATGACTTTCGTGGAGTTTCAGGACTTTTGGAGTTGTGCAGAATAGGCCTCTAATATTTTGGTCCTTTTCCAGCCCAGAATCCAGCTGCCGGCATTCTCCCTCTTCATGTAAACCTTGTAAAATAAGAGAGAAAGGCATAAGTATTGTGACATAATGTGTAGTAACATCCCATATTGCAATAAATATTGATATAAAAGCATGATGCAAAATGGACGTATCAACTCTCCCAAGCTTGGACCTCGCTTGTCCTCAAGCAGAAGCCGATATCGGAAAATATGTCCACATGTTTAGAGATAGAGGTGTCGATAAAATAAAATACGGACATGAGGGCATGATGATCATTCTTAGAACAACAACAACATATATATATATATATATATATATATATATATATCATATGATTTCTTATGCTTAAAGTAACAATCTATTCACAATGTCAAGTATGAATCAGAAACTTCATTGAAAACTACTCCCTCCGTTCCAAAATAGATGACCCAACTTTGTACTAACTTTGTACAAAAGTTAGTACAAAGTTGGGTCATCTATTTTGGAACGGAGGGAGTAGCAAACTATAATCTCAGTCATTAAAGCAATTGCAATTTATCATAACATCAGAAAGAGTCAAATATAAGAGCTTTTCAGCAAGTCCACATACTCAACTATCATTTAGTCTTTCACAATTTCTAACACTCACGCAATACTTATGGGTATGAAGTTTTAATCGGACATAGAGAAAGATAGGGGCTTATAGTTTCGCCTCCCAACCTTTTACCTCAAGGGTAATGTCAACAATAATGCTTTATGAAAACCCACATCCAATTGGATATATATATATATATATATATATATCAGGATCTTTTCAACACATAGTGCTTGCCAAATTATAAAGTGTAAAAAGGAAAGGTGAAGATCACCATGATTCTTGTATAAGGTAGAAGACAAAAATAAAAGATAGGCCCTTCGCAGAGGGAAGCAGAGGTTGTCATATGCTTTTTGAAGGAAATATGCCCAAGAGGCAATAATAAAGTTATTATTTATTTCCTTATTTCATGATAAATGTTTATTATTCATGCTAGAATTGTATTAACCGGAAACATAATACATGTGTGAATACATAGACGATATAGTGTCACTAGTATGCCTCTACTTGACTAGCTCGTTAATCAAAGATGGTTAAGGTTTCCTAACCATAGACATGAGTTGTCATTTGATAAACGGGATCACATCATTAGGAGAATGATGTGATTAACTTGACCCATTCTATTAGCTTAGCACTTGACCATTTAGTATATTGCTATTGCTTTCTTCATGACTTATACATGTTCCTGTGACTATGAGATTATGAAACTCCCAAATACTGGAGGAACACTTTGTGTGCTACCAAACGTCACAACGTAACTGGGTGATTATAAAGGTGCTCTACAGGTGTCGCCGATGGTACTTGTTGAGTTGGCATAGATCGAGATTAGGATTTGTCACTCTGATTGTCGGAGAGGTATCTCTGGGCCCTCTCGGTAATGCACATCACTATAAGCCTTGCAAGCAATGTGACTAACTAGTTAGTTGTGGGATGATGCATTACGGAACGAGTAAAGAGACTTGCCGGTATCGATATTGAACTAGGTATTGAGATACCGATGATCGAATCTCAGGCAAGTAACGTACCAATGACAAAGGGAACAACGTATGTTGTTATGCGGTTTGACCGATAAAGATCTTCGTAGAATATGTAGGAGCCAATATGAGCATCCAGGTTCCGCTATTGGTTATTGACCAGAGACGTGTTTCGGTCATGTCTACATAGTTCTCGAACCCGTAGGGTCCGCACGCTTAACGTTCGGTGACGATTGATATTATGAGTTTATGTGTTTTTATGTACGGAAGGTAGTTCGGCGTCCCGGATATGATCACGGACATGACGAGGAGTCTTGAAATGGTCGAGACATAAAGATCGATATATTGGATGACTATGTTTGGACTTCGAAAGTGTTCCGGGCAAGTTTGGGCATATACCGGAGTACCGGAGGGTTACCGGAACCCCCCGGGGAGTGTAATGGGCCTATTGGGCCTTAGTGGAGAAGAGGAGGGGCGGCCAAGGCAAGGCCGCACCCCCCTCCCCCTCTAGTCCGAATTGGACAAGGAGGGGGGCCTTTCCTTCCCCTTCTCTCCTCCTCCCCCCTTCTCCTAGTCCTACTAGGAAAGGAGGAGTCCTACTCCCGGTGGGAGTAGGACTCCCCCCTTGGCGCGCCCTCCTCCTGGCCGGCCACCTCCCCCCTAGATCCTTTATATACGGGGGCAGGGGGCACCCCAAGACACACAAGTTGATCATTGATCTTTAGCCGTGTGCGGTGCCCCCCTCCACCATAATCCACCTCGGTCATATCGTAGCAGTGCTTAGGCGAAGCCCTGTGTCGGTAGCTTCATCAACACCGTCATCACGCCGTCGTGCTGACGAAACTCTCCCTCGAAGCTCTACTGGATCGTGAGTTCGTGGGATGTCACCGAGCTGAACATGTGCAGATCTTTGAGGTGCCATACGTTCGGTACTAGGATCGGTCGATCGTGAAGACGTACGACTACATCAACCGCGTTATCATAACGCTTCCGGTTACGGTCTATGAGGGTACGTGGACGACACTCTCCCCTCTCATTGCTATGCATCACCATGATCTTGCGTGTGCATAGGAATTGTTTTGAAATTAGTACGTTACCCACTAGTGGCATCCGAGCCAGGTTTATGTGTAGATGTTATATGCACGAGTAGAACACAAGTGAGTTGTGGGCGATACTAGACATACTTCTTACCAGCATGTAATACTTTGATTCGGCGGTATTGTTGGATGAAGCGGCCCGGACCGACATTACACGTACGCTTACGCGAGACTGGTTCTACCGATGTGCTTCGCACATAGGTGGCTGGCAGGTGTTAGTTTCTGCAACTTTAGTTGAATGGAGTGTGGCTACGCCCGGTCCTTGTTGAAGGTTAAAACAACACTAACTTGACGAAATATCATTGTGGTTTTGATACGTAGGTAAGAACGGTTCTTGCTCAGCCCGTAGCAGCCACGTAAAACTTGCAACAACAAAGTAGAGGACATCTAACTTGTTTTTGCAGGGCATGTTGTGATGTGATATGGTCAAGACATGATGCTAAATTTTATTTTATGAGATGATCATGTTTTGTAACAGAGTTATCGGCAACTGGCAGGAGCCATATGGTTGTCGCTTTATTGTATGCAATGCAATCGCCCTATAATTGTTTTTACTTTATCACTAAGCGGTAGCGATAGTCATAGAAACAATAGTTGGCGAGACAACAATGATGCTATGATGGAGATCAAGGTGTCGCGCCGGTGACGATGGTGATCATGGCAGTGCTTTGGAGATGGAGATCAAAGGCACAAGATGATGATGTCCATATCATATCACTTATATTGATTGCATGTGATGTTTATCTTTTATGCATCTTATTTTGCTTTGATTGGCGGTAGCATTATAAGATGATCTCTCACTAAAATTCAAGGTATAAGTGTTCTCCCTGAGTATGCACCGTTGCCAAAGTTCGTCGTGCCGAGACACCACATCATGATCGGGTGTGATAAGCTCAACGTTCACCTACAACGGGTGCAAGCCAGTTTTGCACATGCATAAATACTCGGGTTAAACTTGACGAGCCTAGCATATGCAGATATGGCCTCAGAACACTGAGACTGAAAGGTCGAGCGTGAATCATATAGTAGATATGATCAACATAGTGATGTTCACCATTGAAAACTACTCCATTTCACGTGACGATCGGAACTGGTTTAGTTGATTTGGATCACGTGATCACTTAGATGATTAGAGGGATGTCTGTCTAAGTGGGAGTTCTTAAGTAATTTGATTAATTAAACTTTAATTTATAATGAACTTAGTACCTGATAGTATTTTGCTGGTCTGTGTTGTTGTAGATAGATGGCCCGTGTTGTTGTTCCGTTGAATTTTAATGCGTTCCTTGAGAAAGCTAAGTTGAAAGATGATGGTAGCAATTACATGGACTAGGTTCGTAACTTGAGGATTATCCTCATTACTGCACAGAAGAATTACGTCCTGGAAGCACCGCTAGGTGCAAGACCCGCTATAGGAGCAACGCCAGACGTTGTGAACATCTGGAAGAGCAAAGCTGATGACTACTCGATAGTTCAGTGTGATATGCTTTACGGCTTAGAACCGGGACTTCAACGACATTTTGAACGCCATGGAGCATATGAGATGTTCGAGGAGTTGAAGTTAATATTTCAAGCAAATGCCCGGATTGAGAGATATGAAGTCTCCAATAAGTTCTATAGCTGCAAGATGGAGGAGAATAGTTCTGTTAGTGAACATATACTCAGAATGTCTGGGTATAATAATCACTTGATTCAACTGGGAGTTAATCTTCCTGATGATAGTGTCATTGACAGAATTCTCCAATCACTGCCACCAAGCTACAAGAGCTTCGTGATGAACTATAATATGCAAGGGATGGAAAAGACAATTCCCGAGCTCTTCGTGATGCTAAAGGCTGCGGAGGTAGAAATCAAGAAGGAGCATCAAGTGTTGATGGTCAACAAGACCACCAGTTTCAAGAAAAAAGGTAAAGGGAAGAAGAAGGGGAACTTCAAGAAGAACATCAAACAAGTTGCTGCTCAGGAGAAGAAACCCAAGTCTGGACCTAAGCCTGAGACTGAGTGCTTCTACTTCAAAGGGACTGGTCACTGGAAGCGGAACTGCCCCAAGTATTTGGCGGATAAGAAGGATGGCAAGGTGAACAAAGGTATATGTGATATACATGTTATTGATGTGTACCTTACTAGAGCTCGCAGTAGCACCTGGGTATTTGATACTGGTTCTGTTGCTAACATTTGCAACTCGAAGTAGGGACTACGGATTGAGCGAAGATTGGCTAAGGACGAGGTGACGATGCGCGTGGGAAATGGTTCCAAAGTTGATGTGATCGCCGTCGGCACCCTACCTCTACATCTACCTTCGGGATTAGTTTTAGACCTGAATAATTGTTATTTGGTGCCAGCGTTAAGCATGAACATTATATCTGGATCTTTTTTGATGTGAGACGGTTATTCATTTAAATCTAAGAATGATGGTTGTTCTATTTATATGAGTAATATCTTTTATGGTCATGCACCCTTAAAGAGTGGTCTATTTGTGTTAAATCTCGATAGTGGTGATACACATATTCATAATATTGCAGCCAAAAGATGCAGAGTTGATAATGATAGTGCAACTTATTTGTGGCACTACCGTTTAGGTCATATTGGTGTAAAGCTCATGAAGAAATTCCATACTGATGGACTTCTGGAATCACTTGATTATGAATCACTTGGTACTTGCAAACCATGCCTCATGGGCAAGATGACTAAAACGCCGTTCTTTGGAACAATGGAGCGAGCAATAGATTTATTGGAAATCATACATACTGATGTATGTGGTCCAATGAATATTGAGGCTCACGGCGGGTATCGTTATTTTCTCACCTTCACAGATGATTTGAGCAGATATGGGTATATCTACTTAATGAAACGTAAGTTTGAAACATTTGAAAAGTTCAAAGAATTTCAGAGTGAAGTGGAAAATCATCGTAACAAGAAAATAAAGTTTCTATGACCTGACCATGGAGGAGAATATTTGAGTTACGAGTTTGGTCTACATTTGAAACAATGCGGACTAGTTCCCAACTCACACCACCCGGAACACCACATCGTAATGGTGTGTCCGAACATTGTAATCGTACTTTACTAGATATGGTGCGATCTATGATGTCTCTTACTAATTTACCGCTATTGTTTTGGGGTTATGCTTTAGAGATGGCTGCATTCACGTTAAATAGGGCACCATCTAAATCCGTTGAGACGACGCCTTATGAATTGTGGTTTGGCAAGAAACCAAAGTTGTCGTTTCTTAAAGTTTGGGGCTGCGATGCTTATGTGAAAAAGCATCAACCTGATAAGCTCAAACACAAATCGGAGAAATGTGTCTTCATAGGATACCCAAAGGAGACTGTTGGGTACACCTTCTATCACAGGTCCGAAGGTAAAACATTCGTTGCTAAGAATGGATCCTTTCTAGAGAAGGAGTTTCCCTCGAAAGAAGTGAGTGGGAGGAAAGTAGAACTTGATGAGGTAACTGTACCTACTCCCTTATTGGAAAGTAGTTCATCACAGAAACCGGTTCCTGTGACACCTACACCAATTAGTGAGGAAGTTAATGATATTGATCAAGAAACTTCAGATCAAGTTACTATCGAACCTCGTAGGTCAAACAAAATAAGATCCGCACCAGAGTGGTACGGTAATCCTATTTTGGAGGTCATGTTACTTGACCATGTTGAACCTACGAACCATGGGGAAGCGATGATGAGCCCAGATTCCGCAAAATGGCTTGAGGCCATGAAATCTGAAATGGATCCATGTATGAGAACAAAGTGTGGACTTTGGTTGACTTGCCCGATGATCGGCAAGCCATCGATAATAAATGGATCTTCAAGAAGAAGACTAACGCTGATGGTAATGTTACTGTCTATAAAGCTCGACTTGTTGCAAAAGGTTTTCGACAAGTTCAAGGGGTTGACTACGATGAGACTTTCTCACCTGTAGCGATGCTTAAGTCCGTCCGAATCATGTTAGCAATTACCGTATTTTATGATAAAAAAATTTGGCAAATGGATGTCAAAACTGCATTCCTGAATGGATTTCTGGAAGAAGAGTTGTATATGATGCAACCAGAAGGTTTTTTCGATCGTTAAGGTGCTAACAAAGTGTGCAAGCTCCAGCGATCCATTTATGGACTGGTGCAAGCTTCTCGGAGTTGGAATAAACATTTTGATAGTGTGATCAAAGCATATGGTTTTATGCAGACTTTTGGAGAAGCCTGTATTTACAAGAAAGTGAGTGGGAGCTCTGTAGCATTTCTAATACTATATGTAGATGACATATTGTTGATTGGAAATGATATAGAATTTCTGGATAGCATAAAAGGACACTTGAATAAGAGTTTTTCAATGAAAGACCTCGGTGAAGCTGCTTACATATTGGGCATCAAGATCTATAGAGATAGATCAAGACGCTTAATTGGACTTTCACAAAGCGCATACCTTGATAAAGTTTTGAAAAAGTTCAAAATGGATCAAGCAAAGAAAGGGTTCTTGCCTATGTTACAAGGTGTGAACACTACAAAAAAAGACACATCCGTGACATTTTGGGCCGAACGAATTTTTTTTCTGTCATACATATGACACTTCTGTGACGATAATTGTGACAAAACCCGGTATGATCATAGATGTGGTGGGCTCCTACTTCTATGACAAAAAATCATGACAGAAAATGGGCTTTTCGTCCTGGGCGGGCTGGAGACGCAGCTGCATGACATTCTTTGGGCCGTCCATGACAGAAAAAACCATGGTAGAAGCGAGGGGGAGGAAAATTTCGGGGAGTTGCCGATTACGGTGGGAGGTTGGGGGCGGAGCGATGCGCATTTCTCTCGTACGTACGCGCGTGTGTGCGAGGCGTTGGCTCTAACTGAACCCGAGCGAGGCGTTGGGCTCTAACTGAACCTGAGCGATTGCACTGCAGGCTACGCGTTACTGAACCCGAGCGATCGATGGATGGCTGTTAACTGAACCCGATGGAGCGATTTCTTTGCTACTGCTGCTAACTGAAGCCGATCGATGCTGCCTCTGGGATGAACAGTGAGCGTTGCG
>NC_041383.1:670395306-670413645 GCF_002162155.2 Triticum dicoccoides | reverse complement strand
CCAACACAAGTCCGTTTCGTCCGTTTTGCGGTACGCCACACCCCTCCCGATGAACAGGACCCCCGTTTCGACCGTAGGAGGTCTGTTTCGTCCGTTTTGCGGTACACCACACCCCTCTTGATCAACAGGACCCCCGTTTCGACCATAGGAGGTCCGTTTCCTCTGTTTTGCGGTAAGATAGGCCCCTCCCAATCAACAGGACCCCGTTTCGAACGTGGCCGGTCGAACACAAGGCCGTTTCCTTCGTTGTGCGGTACGCCAGGCCTCGTTTCCATCGCTTGTTCCGTCCAAGCCCTCCCGATGAACACAACCACGCATTCCGTTCCGACCCAGCCAGTTGGCTCCCCATGAACACGACGACGCTGTTTCTCCGTTCCGACCCAGCCATGTACGTATGCGCGAGTAGGCGTTAGAGACCCTGCTCGTATGTACGTATGTGGCCGTATTTTCTTTCTTGCACCCTCGCCGCTGTATGTACGTGTACATGCTACGTGCGCGCCTCTACTACGACACGTGCGCGCCTCTACATCTACGACACGTGCGCGCCTCTACATCGACCAGTATGTACGTACACGTTCGCGACCAGAATGACAATGCTACGTACGCTTCGACCAGGTGGGTCCCGACTGTCAGACACTTCCTTGCGTGCGAAGATGTAGCTGGTGGGTCCCAGCAGTCAGGGGGACAAATCGTTTTTTTTGCCCGGACGCACTTCCTTGCGTGCGAAGGTATAGCTGGTGGGTCCCAGCAGTTAGGGGGAAAACGTTTTTTTTTCACGAAATATGGTGGCCCATCCGGTGGGTCCCCGCTATCAGGTGGAGGAATAATTATTTTGCGCGTAATAAGGAGGCACTTCCTTGCTGCGGCCGTGGACCCAGCTGTCAGCCTCTCCACGTACAGTCCACGTCCGATGGAAGCCGTTCCTTGACCACATTGACCACGCCGCGCCGAGAGCACTAGGGCGGTGGACGACAGTGAGGCCTAGGAAGGGGACGACGCGGAGCCGGGGAAGATGCGGCAGTGGATGCCCACGCGTAGAGGAGTACGAGGGTTCACTGGTTCGCTGCGGTGTGAGGCTGCCGTCGCCACAGAATAACAGGGGATGTGGGTGAGTAGAGGGATGGCCTGGCCAACGGTGGGAGTAGTAGGCGGCGGTGAGGCCTCCGCCGCATCGCAGACGGCCATGGGAGGCAGGAGCACGAGGCACGACCGGTGCTGGTTTGGGCGGTTGGAGCAAGAAGACCAGAGGTTGAAGAAGCACTACGGCTGTTGGATGGACATCGTACGGTCACTAGAGCTAGAATCATGCATATTGACTAAGTTGACAAAGCCCTCCGTCCCCGTCAATTTAGTAGGCCCACAAGTCAGCCTGCCACTATACTGGGTCCCAGCTAACAGGGGGAGTATTCATTTTTTTGTGCGTAATAAGGAGGCACTTCCTTGCGTGCGAAGATATAGCTGGTGGGTCCGAGCTGTCAGCGGCGGTAACATTTTTTTCACAAAATACTGTGGCCCTTTCGGTGGGTCCCCAGTGCCAGGTGGAGGAATCATTATTTTGTGCGTAATAAGGAGGCATTTCCTTGCGTGCGGCCGTGGACCCAGCTGTCGGCCTCTCCACGTACAGTCCACTTCAGATGCATGTCGGTCGTTGACCATGTTGACCAGGCCGCGCCGAGAGCACCAGGGCGGTGGACGATGGCGAGGCCTAGGAAGGGAACGACATGGAGGCAGGGAAGACTCAGCAGTTGTTTCCCACGCAGAGGGGAATACGACTGAACGGGGGTTTACTGGTTCGTCTACCGTCTCCGGAGAATAATAGCAGGTGTGGGTGAGTAGAGGGATGGCTAGGCCAGCGATGGGAGTACGATGGGACAGTGAGGCCTGCGCGGTAGCACAGCCGGCCGCAGGGAGGAGGGAGCAGGCAGTCCCGCGGGCGCTTGTTTGAGCGGCTGGAGCAGGAAGAGCAGAGATTGAAGAAGCACGACAGCCGTTGGATGGCCATCCAACAGTCACTGCTTGTGCGTCAACCTTTTTTTAGGAAAGCCTCAAATCTGTGGAAAACAACATACATCCCATCTGCCATTATTTCTAATAATTTACAGCCCATTTTTTAATTCTTAAGGTTTTATTTGGAGCCCATATTCTTTTTGTTAGCATTACAGCCCATATTGTCGCCACGGTTAAAAAATTATACGAAATTTTGCATATTTCGGTGCGGTTTGAACTGTTTTTAATCCCGAAATTTCGACTCACATTCAAACTGAATTTAAAACTAAATGTATAATTCTCCACGCATAAAAATTAATTTAATTTAAAATCTCAAAATGAAAAAAAAGATATTTGAAACTAATTGTCGCTTTGATGTGTTTTAAAAATGTACAGCCCATTTCTCATTACTGATGGGCCATTTTCTAGGCCAGCCGAATGAAAGCTCTCCTCGTCTTGAAAGATTTGCAGCCCAACAGGCCTGACAAAGCGACTTACTTGGCAAATCACAAAAAAACTGGGATGTGGCCGTGGACCCAGCTGTCAGCCTCTCCATGTACAGTACTCTTCCGATGGAAGTCGTTCCTTGACCACGTTGACCACACCGCGCGGAGAGCACCACGGCGGTGGACGACGGCGAGGCCTAGGAAGGGGACAACGCGGAGCCGGGGAAGACGCGGCAGTGGAAGCCCGCGCGTAGAGGAGTACGAGAGTTCACTGGTTCGCCTGCGGTGTGAGGCTGCCGTCGCCGCAGGGCCTGGCCAGTGGTGGAAATAGTAGGGGGCGGTGAGTCCTCCGTGGCAGCACAACCGGCCACGGGAGGCAGGAGCATGAGGCACGACCGGCACTGGTTTGGGCGGCTGGAGCAAGAAGACTAGAGGTTGAAGAAGCACTAGGGCCGTTGGATGGACATCATACGGTCACTGGAGCTAGAATCGTTCATATTGACTAAGTTGACAAAGCCCTTCATCCCCGTCAACTTAGTAGGCCCACAAGTCAGCCTCCCACCAAGGTGGGTCCCAGCTAGCAGGGGGAGTATTCATTTTTTTGCGTAATAAGGAGGCACTCCCTGTGGGTCCGAGCTGACAGGGGGGGGGGGCGTTTTTTTCGCGAAATACGGTGGCCCATCAGGTGGGTCCCAGCAGTCAGGGGGCAAATGTTTTTTTGCAAAATACGGTGGCCCGTCCAGTGGGCCCCTGCTGTCAGTTGGAGGAATCATTATTTTCTGCGTAATAAGGAGGCACTTACTTGCTGCGACCGTGGACCCAGCTGAGACTCTCCACGTACAGTATACTTCCGATGGAAGTCGTTCCTTGACCACGTTGACCTCGCCGCGTTCGGTTGCATGCATGCATCCATGGGCGTGGTGCGTCCCCATTGTCAGCCTCTCACGTACAGTCATCTTTCGATGACTCTCTATTGTTGACCACACCGTGCCGAGCGCACCCAGACTAGAACGACCCAGAGATGGGGAAGACGGGGTAGTGGAGTCGCAGATGGAGAGGAGTGGGAAACTTCACTAGTTCGGGTGCGCGGCAGCACAGCCGCGGTGCCGCCCACGTGAGACAGGAGCAAGAACAAAGGTTGAAGAAGGAGCACGGATGTTGGATTAACATCCAACGGTCCAGCTGCTAGAATCATTTGTTGATTAAGTTGACGAAGCCGTGCGTACACGTCCGCTTAGCAGGCCCACAAGTCAGTCACCAAATCTGATGGGTCCCAGCTGTCAACGGGATGAATAATTTTTTTCGCAAAACAAGGAGGCACTTCCTTCCGTGCGAAGATACAGCCGGTGGGTCCTAGCTGTCAAGTGGAGGAAACATTTTTTCAGCTTAATAAGGAGGAACTTTCCTTGCGTGCGACCATGGACCTTGTGGGTCCCAGCCGTCAGGTTCTCCACGTACAGTCCTCTTCCGATGACTCTCGTTTGTTGACCACGCCGCACCGAACACAGCGAGGCGGTGGATGACGGCGAGGCCTCGGACGGGAACGACTCGGAGATGGGAAAACGCGGCAGTGGAGTCGCAGATTGAGAGGAGGAGAAGGGTTATAACTGGTTCTGTTGCAATTCATATCAAACTCAGGTTCACAGGACACGTTCATATTCATAGCCAACATTCACTATCAACAAATCAAAAGATTCATATATACACAAGCTCAACATATCTATGCATCCAAATGATTGATAGATCACATGACAATATTCATACATAATTCACAAAAAGATTCAGATATACACATGTTCAGTATGTTTATGCATCCAAATGATTGAGATCACAGCCAATATGATCCATGGATGAACTTTAATTACCTAGGGTACAGACTGGTAAATGATGTTCAATCAGAGGTACTTCTTGCTAAAATTAGTTCTTGTACGAGTAAACTTTCGAGTACATAAGAGGCAGCACAGACAATCTGAACTTTGCTTGTAGGTTTATCCTCAAATAGTGGCCTCGTGCTGATGGAGGTTTGAGCAACTTGGCCACTACTTTCATCCAACTAGTTTACTGGCTCATCTTGGTCCTGTATCTCGCCAAAATTCTACATTGCAGACGAGAAAGGAGGCGGTTGAGAAAATGAACCACCCAAATTTTTTGTGCAGTTCAACTGACATGGAGCATCCTTGGCGTGCAGACTGATTAAGTCCCAGATGAATATACGCGTCAACCAACTTGTCTGAAATCTTTAGACTCCATGCCATATAGTTCGCTACCATATGTGCCGATAACCAAAAGGCACAAGTTGGGACCAAAGAATGGACTGCGTTTTTCTGGGCTATGTACCAAGCAATATTTTTGGCGTTCACTCTCCTAATACTTGGAGTTTGACAATTGGTTGATGCCGGTTGATACTCGAATGATTATAGGCACTTCTTGTCAACATCGATGCTTGTCTGAGTGAACTTTGGAGTACATAGCAGCAACATAAGTACCTGTCCATCTGATCATTTTGTGCAGTTCTACTGAAATCACCCGATGTAATGATTTGCCCGCGAGTTTAGGCTCCAAATTACTCCTTTATGAAATCGACAAACAGTAGCACAATACCTAATTACCAAAACATATGACAGGCACAAGAATCAGGATAAAGACCAGTACCAACCTGTGTGAGGTAGCATATCAATTACTATTTCCTTTGACTGGAAGCCGAGATAAGCCAAGCGACTGACAACAAAGGAAGAAAGCAAGCGGAGATTAGCGACTGACAGGAAAGGACGGAATTTGTCGAGGCAATGAAGCACCCAAAGTTTTTGTGCAGTTCCACCAAAATCGAGCATCCCTATTGGCACATATATTGAGAGAGTGAGATTACTGTAATTGTGGGACTAGTTGATGAAACATACACTAACAAATAGAAGCACCCTCATTATCTTAACGGGTAAAGTTAGCAACATAGTAGTCTTGCTTAAAGAGAGGTATTAGTTTATTTAATCAGTGCCAATTAGCTCAACTCAACACTCAAAGCATTGCCATTTATCATAGGTTGCAAAACTTAAAAGTGCAAAGACAAAGGAGTTTCTCATGACAGTAGCATGATACAAATAGAGATGACAGCAAACTAATATGGATGAAGGCCTTAGGCCCGTACCAACCTGAGAAAAAAAGCTTATTCATGTAGTCCCATAAGAGATGATAAAGCACTCACTGGAATCACACAATAGTATATATTTTTGTGCACTTCAAATGTATGGTTGAAATCACTCTTGTTTACCAGTGCTGAGATTATATCGAAAGATTATCAAGAACTTCTAGCAGAGTTAAAGCACTGGTTGGGATACAGTTCATTGTATTGTCTTGTGTAGTTCCACTAAAATGTATGATTGGCACAACATGATCCCTGTTTGCACAAGTAGGAACAAGGTGAAACCTTCATTAGCTTAGTGAGAAAGGATAGGATGACATTAGCATATTACTCAAACAGTAGCATCAAATTCATGATGGACAATACACAAAACATTGCCTCATTGAACCAATGGCAATAAATTGACATGCAAAACAATAGCACTATTATGTCATGACACTAATAATATTCCCTCCTTGCTCCACCACATGATTCACCTCCATAGACAAACATTCACATGTACATGATTCAGCATAGGGTCCTACTAAAGATTTGTTTAACTCCAACAGGAAAATTAGGCAGTAATAAATTAGTGGTACTTAAGTGCTCCTAATTAATTAAGTGAGACAGCAGAAGTGGAAGGGCTCCCTGGAGGATCGTCTCATATGTAAGGTAGTCGTTGCCAGAGCCCTTGAATAGCCTCGACTGAGGCCTCTGGCTTCAGCAAGATCGCCTTGGCACTGTTTATTCTTCTTCTTCTTCCTCTTCATGCTATGTTCTTCTTTCTCCTCACCAGTTGGTGAAACCAAGTACATGATTGGACTTCTAATTCAGAATTGGTTTTGTCAGTGAGGGAGTACAAGTGTACTAGTAAAAAACAGCATTATTTTCTCATGACAGTCGGAAAATAGAGATGAACACATGCATTAAATATCATTCTTACCTAAAGAAGGTTATGGCGCCAATATGGATGATGAGGATTGGAACACAGATCTCCCTTTGTGCAGTTCCACCAAAATGAACCAACTATTCCATCTGACATTCCAGTTAAACAGCACAAAAGCCACTTCTTTTAAGAAGAGTTTTGTGCAGTGCACAAAAAGGTCACAACAGCAACCAGGTGAATTGGATATCCCTGTTTGCACAAAAAGGCACAGAGGAAATAGTTAGAGTCTCAAACAATTATAGGAAAAAACATTTGGCTACACTTGTCAGAGTCTCAAACAATCACAGGCAAAAACAGTGGCATGGCTTCATTTTTACCAGGGACATTATATTAAGAACAGCTAAGGCTGCGTTCGGTTCACAGGTTTGGTGCAGGATTTTCTTTCCCTTCCAACCGTTTGGAACACGGGAAAGGTGAATAGTGTTTCATATGAAAGCTGGTCTGGTAGTACTGATTCCATCGGATTAGAAATATCCACGCGCTGCTCATTTTTTGGGCGAAAGCCCGAGGCAGGCGCTCGCTGCCATGCGTTAGACAGGTTGTTGTGTTGTGTTTGCCGGAATAAAAAAATCAACCTATGTGTGGTACGCGAGGTGAGGACAAGAGTAGTCACTATGCAACTGAATAAACAAATAGCATCTCATACTGCCAAGCATGCTACTCTAAAAAAACAAATATGTACATTTCGTAGTCCATCTGAACACATTCTCTTGAGAGTTTCCTTCGGTTTATTGTTCCATAGTTTTATACCTACATTCCTTTCCTATTCCTCTATTTTCATCAAGACCTATGTTTTTTGCCCCTTTATTCCGGCCGAAGCCTAAATATTTGGTATAAGGGCATGGGATAGTGGGTGCACCAGCAGTACAGCACCATGTACGTAAACGGGGGCATAAAGTGGTGATTCATAGTTTGTTGCCCCGAGAAACAAACATCCAAGAAACATATCTGGGTTGGTCCCATTTTTGTTCACTCTAGCCACCTACTCCTATGTGTGGATAGCAAATCTAGTCCTGGTCATACCACTGTGTACAGCGTTACCCCTATATTTCCCTTTTCGACCAAGAGACCGGTTGGATGACCAGTCTGTACTACTTTCATCCCCTTTCCTTCCTGTTTGTACCAAGTCCGATGTACATACTAAATTCCCCCACCCCCACTTTATTTCGATGACAAGTATTTTCGGACGGAGAGAGTACAAGATTCGACTCCATGAAGTAGCTTTACCTCTAACAATAGAAAAAAAAGGTGACGTTGGACCATCCGATCGAGAGGGGCTGAGAGGTAGAAAATGATGCGCATGCAGCGACGTAGCGAGCTGGGGAAGTAGAGCTAAGGCGGTTTCGAACGAAGATATACCTGAAGGTCGTCGGGATGTGGATAGGTGGGCGGCGGGAGGCAGGATCCGCCCACAGGCAACGACGAAGGGATCGGAGGACCTCCCGCGCCGGTGCTCGGCCAGAGATAACGGTACGGCCGGCAGTGGGTCTCCTCCCACGCTGTCGACGACGGCCTAAACGCTGCCCCTCCTCCCCTTCATCGGCGGAGGGGGATACGTCCGGATCTGTAACCAGCGGTGAGGATAGAAAGCCAGTGTTTTTTGAAGGGAGAAAGACAGGGTTACTACCCCTATCTTGTTTAGATCTGGAGAGGATGAGAGTGTGTGAATAGATTAGCCCTAGCAAGCAAGCGCGGAGGCTCTAGCCTATATATAAGTAGTGGGGTAGTTTTCCTTTTTCACTCCATCAAAACAATCGTTTAAAATTGTGTACTATACTACATGCCAGGTCGCGGTTTTTTTAGTTGTTGATTGTTTCTTTGAGATAGCTACCCGCTTGTTCCAAGTGGTGTTACGGTGTGCCAGGTCGCACTTTGTATCATTCAAGTCTGGTAGTACTACAAGTCCCTCCATTAAATGAACAATCACCCCATCGTTAAAATTGTGAACAATCCCACGGCTAAAATTAGCGGAAACGTGGGTTGCCCCAACATGCATTATTATTTATATTTTCTACTCCCTCCGTTCCTAAATATAAGTCTTTTTTATTAGCCACACCTAAGACAAGAATTTTTTTATTAGAAGTAAATCCCACATGTCATAGACACAAAAATTGTGGCAAGATTCCCTTAGGCAAGCCAAAGTGTGCCTAGCAGTTTGAGCAACTCAGGTTAGGCAAGTGTGGCAAGTGTGGGAAAAATAATGTGGCAACATAAGACAAACATAGTCACAATCCAAACAGCCCCATGATTTTTTGTGACATGCATGAAAATTTGGTTAGTTAAATTTATAGTCAAAATTTGGCAAGGTGCATCAAATAACACATGCAAGTATCAAAAGGAAAGTCACGGCATGCATGCATGCGTTGTACTCCCTCCGTTTCCAAATATAAGTCTTTTTAGAGATTGCAACAAGTGACTACTCCCTCCGTTCCTAAATGTAAGTCTTTTTAGGGATTCCACTACAAACTACATACAGATGTATATAGACATATTTTAGAGTGTAAATTCACTCATTTTGTTTCGTATGTACTCCAGTTCATAGTGAAATCTCTAAAACACTTATATTTTGGAACGGAGGGAGTACATACGAAGGAGAATATGTCTACTCCTACATACGAAGTAGCCCATTTGAAATGTGTAAAAAGAGTTTTATTGAATGCAGTGCTTTGATGTGTCGCGTCAACTCGTACAAGCCTGAGAAATTTGATTACTACGACGCCCTCTCCCTCGCGGACTGAGCTCCGGTGCCTTAACTGCACCTGCCTTTGGCTGCATGACAGGTAGGCCAACCACCTGTTGGGCCCACCTGTCATGGACGCAAAGGCAGGAGTAGTAAGTAGAAGCTTTCGCTACACGCTATCCCTCCCGCACGAGGTGGACGAACATGCAGCAGTGGATTCGATACTGTAGAAGTAGGAGTAACATCATTGTTCGTCTTCTCAAAGAGGCGAAGAGCCAAGTGCAAACCGAACGTGGCAGTTGCGAATGCTCGCGTGGTGCGGTTCCTTGGAGTACTAGCCAGGCTATTGCATGAGACAAAATTACTATTGTTTAACAATTAAACTCCATTATCCATTGGTTGATACTCATTCTGCAAAGGTCCACGCGCTTAGCACCGTTTCCTCCTAGGGTCACCAATGTTTATTTGCTAATTAATAGCATTCCATTCAATGAACTAGCCATTGCAAGTCATTAAAAGCATGCACACCTCTCATCTCTTATTGGTTGATACGTATGTCAAGAAACAAGAAACAAGGTAGAAGTTAATGCACCGCGCCTAAGTGTTTTGGGACTATTTGGTTTTTGTAAGATGACTTACACACCCAGACGGAGGGAGTAGTATAGACCTGTAAACCGGAAAGGAGTATTTGCCTTTCTAGAGATTTCAACAAGTGACTAGACTTCGGCTCAAAAAAAAACAAGTGACTAGACTACACCGTGTGCAGTACCCCCTCCCCTCCGGTTTATAGGGCTCAAATCTCAAATCTCATGAACCAAGGGATTTTGCGATTGGAGGAATGTATCTCGTACTTTACAAAACTACCCTAATTAAACTCATGCATTAATTACATAGTTCTCTCATTTTCCTCTCCGCCTTGGTCGCGGTGCACAATATTGAGAGAGTGCTTGATACATTTTAGTCTCATGACTAAAAGTAGTGGGACTAAAACTTGTTAGCCTCATCCATGCTTGGATCCAAATACTAAAGAGACTAAAATCAAGTTAATGACATTTCAAAGCATCCGGGTCCGCGTGCCATCCACCAAATCACAGCGAGGTGCTACAGTCGAGACTCACCTGTCACCCCGGTGTGGCCGTCATGACCCGTCATATCACAAAACCCATACCTTTACCAGCAGTGGTAAGGTGGCCTCCAAGTTGGATTGGACGAAGCAACCATCATTTCATTGGAACGCTCATTCAAGCCCTTTCTTCCCTTTCTTGAAGAAAACCTCACTCCAGGCTACTCACTTCTGCCATTTTTCTTCTCTACCGACGAAGGAAAGGTGGGCAAATTAGTTATGCTGCTATATTTTCATTCCAATAATCTTCTTTTTGCGAAGCACCGACCGATTCTCACATCCTATTCTTTTCCCGTTTTCATTGCGATTGTAGTTTCCTTTTGATTGCATTTTGTTTGTCAATTCATTGATGGATCCTGGAGCACTAGGCAAAGAGTTGCCGGCGGACAACCCACTGGAGATAGCGATCTCCAGGAAGCGAGCACCGACCAATGAGTTGACCATGTTGGCGGGCCAACCCATGGAGACGAAGAACTCCAAGAAACAAGCACTGGCCAAAGAGTTGAGGACGTTGGCGGACGAACTCCTCAAAGAAAGTTGGAAGAACAGCAAGGGCCCCACCGTGCCTACCCCAGGAGCTCTGATTGCCACCTATGTGAGGCTCAAGACCGAGTTTGAGGAGATAGTCGCCGTTGAGAAGCAGTATTCCCCTGGCAAGGTGATGCCCCCCATCGAGGACGAGGAGATGGCCCCCGGAGGGATGAGATCCCACGGTGAGGTGCACAAGGTAAAAAATAATGGCTTACTACCATAGTTGTGGTTTTTGATTATTTCCAATGCGCTTGCTTTTTAATTATTTGCAATGTGCTTGCTAATATGTTAGTGTTGTGCAGGTGCCGGTGGTTGTCCTTGATGATTCCGATGTCGTGGCCCGTCCTGTTGGCATCGCCCCGGAGATCGATTCCGATACCGCTGTCCATCCTGTGGACATCGCCCCAGAGATCGATTCCGATGTCGCGGTCAGTCCTGTGGACATCACCCCAGAAATTGATTTCCATGCCGCTGTCCGTGCTGTGGTCATTGCCCGAGAGATCGATGACAAGAAATAGTTGGTCGCGCTAATCCTTCAGGGTAGTTTGCATTGCCTTGTGTTTAATTACTAGAACGATGCGTGTTATCAAACCATCTTAGGGCTAGTGCACTGTCTTGTGTGGGAGGATCTTGCTACTTTTGTTTGATAGTGAATCATGCGATGAATCATGCGAACCCTCTCCGAGTTATGGAAACAGATGTATCCTCACCAGCTTTTGATGTAATATACGGCATGCTTAGATGTAAGTTTGAACTGTTTATCATATCAGTAGGGCTTGTTTGATGATTCTTGGTATTAGTAGGCTAGCTACTGTGCAAGCTATAGTACTTGCAAAACACTCACCAAAGAGAAACGTTGGGGCTGATGAGCTCGTCGTACGCTTATACCTATCCCTCGTCGATCGACCAATAGCCCTAGCTCCTAAAATTGTAGGCTTAGCGATCGATCAGACAATAGTCGACATACATTCAGGCCTCATTTGGTTCATAGGATAGGAAAATCGTAGCAAAAATACAGAGAACGTGCAACACAAAATCATAGCAGTGCAGAGACGTACTCCCTCCGTTCCAAAATAGATGACCTAGGCAGGCTAGTTTGGCCTAGTGGGTTTTAGTGATATGACGTGGTACAGTGCCGTCCAGTCTTCGCATGTGGTAGCAGTATTGCGGGTACAGTAAGTTTTCTTGAAGAAGCGGAATTCAACGAAGTCATGATGGTTCCTTCGTCCTAACAACTTACGGTGGGAAAGGTTGGGCCTGCGATACGACCGGGGTAGACCAGGATAATTTTGTGCATGGCAGGTGGACCAGGATGGTCGACGTCCCACATGTCAGCGAATGAAAGTATTCTTTCCGATATAGAGGACGAGCAACGAGTATTCATTGTTTATTTTTGATGAAAGCTATTGTCTCCACTGTTACTACTTGACTTTGTCAATGACTCTCTCTCCTCCACATAAGCGGGGACTACTTGCTATGCATGAAGCGGGCAGCTGGCATCTTGAGGGGCCAGGGCGGTGAGAGCGGGCTCCGGAAGCGGTCCGGGCTCCAGCATGGCCCACCTCACATTATCACCATATAATTCTTGGAGTCCGTGCGCGGCGGGCGGGCGATCTCTTCTTCCTCCCCCGTTTCTCTCTTCTCAGCCGACGCCCACCGAGCGATTAGATTTTGGCTACCGACGGTTTATTCAATTACGGTCCCACATGTTAGTGAAATTGCAAGACAACGCGTGTCCCCTTTGGTGAGCGGCGTGTGAGCCGGACTGTCGGGGTTGCGACGCGTACGAGTCGTAAGTGTGCCGCCTTTTCCTTTAGAACTTGCGAAGCGTAACATTTTCGCGCGATCGATCGATAGAAATCCAGAACAAAATGACAAGGGCGGTGCTTTCCCGCTTGTTAGGCGGGCTAGTTCGAGTGATATGACGTGCTACAGTGCCGTCCACTTGCTCCATTTTTATGTAAGCAAGAGTTTACACTCGTACGTGGGAGGAGTGCGAAACACCGCGGATCTGATTTTGATCGAGGGATAACTGTTCCCTGCCAAATAATGGAGGATTGTTAGCGATTATAGCATGATAGTTAGGGCATCTCCAGCGCTGGCCCACAAATTTACACCGGCATCTGTCCGAGGACACTGATGGATGCCATCCGATGCTGCCCGCATACCTTTCGACAACTATATGAACTAACCGGATGAAATTCGTGCAAACAAAGCAAATTTCAAATTAACCGGATGAAATTCATTACATTTCGAAAACTTTTCCTACAAACTGGACGAAATTCATTACATATTTCGCACAAACCGTACTAAACCTACTGTAAACCTAATCTAAACGATCGCCGGCGCCCGACCACCAAGTACGGCCATGAACCCGAGAAAGTCGGCCATTGCCTTTGCCTCCTCCTCATCTGCCTCGATAACCTCCTCCTCCGGCCGGAGCACAAGGTTATGAAGATATCCGCCTCCACGTCACCGTCAAGCGGCTAATCGGCCGCCGGTGTTTACCCCACCAAGCTTGGCGTCGACTGAGTGGAGTAGCGGTGGCCTTCCCGGGACCAGAGTGGCGGCAACCTACCGTGTACTACTCTTCCTCGCTGCCGGCTGCGCCCGCGCACGCGCGCCGGCTTCGTGGTCGTGGCGGCGGAGGGCGGCCCGGGGGGTGCCAACGATCTCCTTTGTTTGCTCCTACGACAGTACGTCGAAGAGAGCTTTGGAGCGTGCCCGGAGCGGAGCCGCCGATGTCCCTCGTCTGCTCCTGCGACAGTACGTACAAGAGAGCTTCGTAGCGCCATGAGGCCATGGTTGAAGTGGTACCGGCAGAAGGAAGGGACCGGAGGAGAATAAGTGTGGGTCTTTGGCTATGGCTGGGAGATGGGGCTCAAGTTAATATAGCAGGCGAATGGCAATGAGCCGCACAGATGGATGGACAACTGGCGCCGGAGTAGGTTCGCCGGGCATGAATGCGGACGCTGCATTAGTGACTTAACTGCAGATGCGTTTGGGTGACTGACATGTGGGCCCAACAGGCGTCTGGCCCGCATATCAGCGACACACCAATTGCACCTGCAGTTAAGTCTAGTGAATGCAGCATTGACATTCTGGAGAGACGGTGACCGTTTCAGGCGCATGCCGACTGTTTGGCTGGTCAACCATACACATACGGAGCTACTCAATTTGGTTGTTTCCCATCACATGTTTAGATTCCAAGGTGCATTAAATCATTGCATGCAAGTATTGAGAGAAAATTGACCAATGCATGTACTTTATGCATGCATGCATTGCAATTAATGCATTGATAAGCATAATTTTTGAGAAAAACAAGAGCATTAATTAGGTGCTTTTGCAAACTACAAAAAGTATTCCACCACTCACCATCTACCTTGGTTGGTGAGATTTTTGAATTGAGCCTTATAAACCGGAAAGGAGGGAGTATACGCTGAGCCAGCAACCATATAATCACCATATCTCGTATACAATGATCAAAGTTAGCTATCAAGACAAGTTCCATGACCGCCAATGCATTTTACTCAGTAATAAATGACCAGGATTGAAGGGGAATCCTAATTTGCTTCGTCTTCTGTCCTTGAGCTCTTGACAAACCAATGCACTATACGGTTGTCCGGTCACTCCACCCCAGAGCTCTCACCAAGCGTCGTTCATGCCACCGCATCGCACACTAACCGGTAAGGAAGCAATGGCATCCCGCCGCGCCGAGTTCCTCGCCGCCCACGAACGCACACAAAATGGTAGGGAAGCGATGGCATCCCGCCATGCCGAGTTCATCGCCGCTCGCGACCTCACAACTATGTGGGAGGAATTTGAAGATGCCAAGGCTGAATGGACGGTAGAGCAAGAGGCGGCCAAAGCCGCACAGAAGGAGCGGAAAAGTCAGAAAGCACTCAAGAAAAGAGAGGCTCGCCGCCGCAAGAAAGAAAAGGACGCACGCGCTGCTGCGGAGAGATCAGCGGAGATCCAAGCACGGTGGGGTGTCGCCGACAAAGCCGGGAAGGAGAATGACGGTGTCTGGCCAGCATGTGAGAAGTAGTAGTACTAGGAGTAGTAGTTAGTGTGTGTGTCTGTGTCTGAGTACGAGCATGTACCAGTACTACTAGTTACTACTGTAGTTTTTAGAGCAAATTACCAGTACATTAGCCTAGACTATGTGGGAAAATTCCTATCCTATGCATGAAATGGCATCTCTTTCTCTATAGGAATTGAGATGCATGTCATCTCACTTCCTATGATTTTCATATTCCTATCCTATGAACGAAAGGAGGCCTCTGTTGGAGTAAATAATGTAGCTAGCAGTACTGCTGGTATAGTAGTTTTCTTCAAGAAGCGGAATTCAACGAAGTCATGATGGTTCCTTCGTCCGAGCAACTTCAAAGTGGGAAGTGGGCCTGTGATTTGACGGCTCATTAGTCATTGTTACTGCGGCGCGACGACCTGGGTGACTCTCCCTTGGAGTTCTGCATGCATGGCAAGTGGACCAGGATGGTCGACGTCCCACATGTTGGCGAACGGAAGTATTCTTTCCGATATCGAGGAGCAAGGAAACTGCGTGGTAGTATCACTACTGATTGGTTTGCAAAAAAAATAGTATCACTGCCGATTTATAATTATTTTTTATTTCTGATGAATGCTAGCGTTTCAACTCTTATGACGAAGGGTGCCAAACACGGCACATGCTGGATTTCCCACACATCAGCGTAAGGAGTGGGACATGAACAGCGTGGTAGAGCCCAGCGTAAAAAACAGCGTGGTAGAGCGTCTCCACTTCTTCCACTTTTGGGTCGGAGACCACACATAGTAGTACTTAGCTGTATGAACGATACAAAGTGCAACCTGGAGAGAAAGACAAATATAAAAAGTTAATATGTGCCTCCAACTAATATAGTAGTAGTACAGTACTTAGACACGTACTCCATAACATCACCGTGCATTGCACGTACAACATTTAGTGGTAGTACGTAGTAAGAGACAAATGCCGCCCAAGAGTTCCCTTCTCAACCTACTTTTGGGTGTTTGGTAGAGTGTATGGAGGGTGCATGAGTCCATACTAGTTTAGCACAAATACACTAGAAGCATGCATGAAGAGAGCATGCATGAAGAGGGGTGTTGAGTTGAGCATGCATGAAGAGGGAACAACTATGCTGAGACAAGAACGCAACCAAACACACCCTGTATGCCACGCATGTTCACACCATTTGTGCCTTTCTACTCCACTTACTGCGCTACATTACTCAGGTTCGTACGTCCACTCATGGGTACATGTCCGTCTCATAGTTCCAGTGCCACGTGTTCTTCATATAGATGGAACGATCGTTGCATAACACGTGCGCCATGATGCTAGATGTCTCGCATGTTGGAAAAAGGATGAACAAAGCTCACGTAAAAAAATAGAGTGGAAGAACATAGATTCCGGACGACCGAGAAGGAGCAAGGAACCTCGTGGTGGAGCGTCTGCACTCATAATATTTAATATTATTCAGCAATATAAAATTAACCAATCATCTCCACAGTGGACTGGAAGAGTACGAAACACGGCAGCCCAGTGTAGTTACATCATACTAGTACATGGCTAAGACTAGCCACAGTGGGAGTAACTTCGGTAGTAACATCGAGTCCAACTCGGCAAATTTGCTTATGTGGCAATGAGTTAATGAGGAGAGATGTAGTACTGGTAACTTAGCTAGTTACTGTAACATCACATGTCCCAATGCAATATGAGTCTATAACCTAATAAATGAAGCTTTGCATGTTACCACACTTATGTTACTACCCACTATTGAGGTAGTAACATAGTCTAGAGATATGTGTATGTTACTAGTGTATGTTACTCTCCATTGTGGCTAGTCTAACCCACGCTATCACCATATTTCTTGGCTTCCGTGCGACACCTATCTCTAGTAATCCAGCAGCCTATATCGCTTCTCCCTCCTCGTCTCTATCAAAGTGCGGCGGGCTGGCGTTTCTGCCGTCTATTGAGGTCGGTTAACTATCACATGTTAGCGACATGCCAAGAGCATTCTAAAAAAAATTCCTTTCACATTCTGTTTTCAAAAAGAAAAAAAATCCTTTCACGTACGAATTTGCCTGTATGCTTTGAGCAACTTGCATGTCCTATACTGCTCCTGTTTGATACTCTAACTTAGCTAGAGGTTAGACTAACTCATGACTAACCCTGAACTAACTATAGCCAAAGAGGTGTTTGGGTGATAGGGTTAGATTGACAATAAATGCACTTCATGGAGAGAGAAAAGTGATTTTTCAGTGGTCCCAATGAGAACTATCTCCAGTTAGCACCTCTTGGGTGGGATAGTTTTTTTTGGTGGGTTCAGTGCAACTTGCTCCAATTTAAACCCTCATGCTTGGATACTTTAGGGCTATTTGAGCCCCAACTAGCTCAAACTAACTCTAACCCATGGATCCAAACAGGGCCTATGGCCAGTCTCGACGCGGAGCAGTTGCGTGCACCGGGAAGCAGCGCTCTCTCGGCCGTCGCGCCACTTCAAAGCCGGCGCCAGTGAGAGGTCGCCTCCGCTCTGGACGGGCATTAATGCGGCACTGACGCTCTAGGCGACGCTGACCGTTTCATGCGGGAAGCGCGCGCTAGCAAGGGAGTATAGGTTTTGAACCGTTTCAGGTGTAGTAGTAATGGTAGTTTGCAAAACTACTCAATTATTGCACTCAGTTTCCTAAGAAATTGTGCTAAAAAATGTTACTCCACAACCCGCTTCCCTTCTTCTTCCTGCTCGTGATTTACGTGGCCATGTTAACGTGGTTGTGTAAAAAAAATGTCACTTCCTGCTCGTGATTTGTGTTATATAATTACAAGCAAGATTCTCGTGCATTGAACGGAACATCAATATGCATTTTTTTTACAAAACACCTGTTGTGATTGACCCATGCAGGAGTAATCCCATGTGTAAAAACTAATGATATCTCGAGAATTTTATCGGAAAACTGGTATCTCGAGAATGTCATCGAAAAAAATGAAAGATGAGAGATAAGGCGAGGAGGAGTGAAGCGTGGTGGTGACTGGTGGTCGGAATGGGCGGAGGCATGGGGATGGACGGCGCTGGCAGGCGGCAGCGGCCACCATGAATGCTAGATTGTTCCAGAGACTTATTCCTTTTTTATTTGCTGAGCAATGAGGTTGCGGGAGATAATGATGTGGAGAGAGGTGCGGGTATCTTTTGTAAAATTATCATAGTTTGCTTCCTATCCATCAGATATAGATCATACGGTCTGTATTACAACATGGCAGGCACACCATCATCGCCAACTCGTTTTTTTATAAGGGTATACATATGATAAGTTTGCTGACTACTAAAGTAAAGTGGAATCTGTCCATGTTATGCAAGTAAATAAAGGTGATTGTTTATCATACGGGTAAGGTTGGATGAAGGGTGGTAGGAACAAATGCTCCGCCTAGAGCATGTGTGTGTGAGATGGAGTCTTAGTGTGTGTGGTGTGTGTGTGTGTGTGAGAGAGAGAGAGGAGAGA
>NC_041383.1:670343836-670395088 GCF_002162155.2 Triticum dicoccoides | reverse complement strand
GATGGAGTCTAGGTGTGTGTGTGGGGGGGTGCGTGTGTGTGTGTGTTTGTGTGTGTGTGTGTGAGAGAGAGAGAGATGGAGTCTTAGTGTGTGGGGGGGATGGTGCGTGCGTGCATGTGTGTGTGTGTGTGCGCGCGCGTGTGTGTGTGTCCCGGGGTCCTTTGTGGTGGATGTAATTTAAGTGTGCATGGCTTCATCATAGAGAGGTGATGTGTATGGCAGAGGCCACCAACGATGGGGTGCGAGAGAGAAAATGCCCGTAGGAGGGAAGAGAAGGTGCGTGCGCGTGAGAGGAGTCGACATCGAGAGAACGTGTTTGTTCGAGAGACACCACGGAAGACTACTATATATCGATGGTGCATGTAGGCGGGAATTAAACAAAGGGATGGTCTTATTGGTTTCGGGGATATAGGGGAAGAGTGAGAGGCGCGCGAGGCGGGGGGGTAGCTAGAAGGAGATTGTTAAGTGTGAGTGTGTGTTTTGCCCATCCAGGCGGAAGTTATGTGCACAAAAGAGGAGAACGATTCGATGTGGCGTTAGGATTGAGGGTAATTAACTACGTATGGACACATAGAGACCTTGAACGTGCATGTGTGAGAGGTATACATGTATACGTGGGATGTGTGTGTGCGCGCGCGCATGATCGAGATAAAAGAAAGAAGACATAAGTCCTAAGATCAACGACATGGGAGAGACGGATCGGTATGACACTATGCATGCATGTGAGAATGCAGGGAAGAAGGCCCGACAATTGAGCATGTGTTTTTGTCTTTAAGAGATAGTGCCGTGGGCTGGAGCATGCATCTATGGCGAGCAGAGGGGGTGAGGCGCAACGACTGTGCAAAAGAGATCAACCTATAAATGCATATGTATGGATAGACATATATAGTGTGGGTGATAGGAAGCAAGACTCCGTGCGAGAAAGAAATGTTGACGGAGAAACTATAGATAGATACAGAGATGGAGATGCTAGCTAGAGAGACATCCGTTAGTTTGGGTGTCGGAGATGACCGTCGGGTGGTTCAAAGGGTGAATTTATATATGTGTGTGAGAGGGTACTTGACTGCATGCATGTAGAGAGAAACATATGTAGTGTGTGTGATAGGAATCAAGAGTGAGGGCGAGAAAGAAGGTTGATGGAGAAATAGATAAATAGAAAGATAAAGATCCTAGCTAGTGTGCGCTAGAGATAGGAGTCGAGTGGATCAGAAGGCTGGGTTATGTGTGTGGGTGTGAGCGAGATAGAGAGAGGGTGCATGTGAGTCACATACAAACAAATATCAGAGAGAAATGAGATCCAGAGATACGGAGTTTTGTGTCTGTGAGAGAGAAAGATATTTCACAACGAGAGTGATAGCTAGAGAGACATATGAGGGAACGCAAGATATCTCTAGGGAGAGAGGGTGTGTTTGAGCGACATACAAGAGAACAATGGAGAAATATGAGACCCTGGGAGACAGAGTTTGTGTTTGTGTGTGAGAAAGAGATATTGAAGAGGAAGAGTCGTAGGTTCTCATATCTAAGGAGCGAAAGACATCTCTGTATGAGGGGTGTGTGAGTGGCACACATGGGAATAGTTGAGAGAAATGAGACCTCGGGAGACAAAGTTTTGTGTTTGTGTGAGAGAAAGAGATTCCACATGGAGAATCATAGCTAGAGACACATAGCAGGGAGCGAGATATACTTAGAGAGAGATAGAGTGATGAAGGTCGATGGAGAGAGTACGAAGCTAAAAGATCATTGTCGACATATAGGTAGCACGAGAGATGCCTGAGAGACGATGAACACGTATAGGTCCAGACAGATAGTGCTATATAAGCATGAGTGATAGCTATATGAGACGAATATCTGGATTAAAGGGGATTCAAATATTTAAACTGGAGATCACGACATCGATAATATCATAATGCAAATTGGTGTATCAAACATGCATATTTATTTGAATTTGGGCACACATGTAATGTTATATAGTTTATCAATATTGGTGATCCATAGATTCTTCAATTACAAACAATGCATGGTTTATATGCAATTAGTGTCTAAACGGGATTACACTATATGTTGCGTGTGTGAAACACATTATACATGTTTGAGAAGTTAAAAAAACCCTGCATGAAACACACATTAATTGGAGACAGTTAGCGAGGAATGCACATATTGGATTTCAACATAAAGTGGTTTCAAATATTTGAAAATCCAAATTGATGGATACAACCTTATGAATCTGAGATCATGCCATTTGTAAACCATATTTATGTATAAATGGTGTTGTGCTTTTGAAAGTATATATGTAAAAAAATGATGTATATAGAATGTAATTCCAATCGAAAATGGATCCCGCCCGAAAGAAAATAGTAGAATACAAACGGGATTCGAATTGAGTTGGCACAGTAAGCGTGCACTGTGCAAAAATTTGAACGAAGCGGGGAAAGTGGTAGTAACCGCCCGAAACCAAAATCTGCGAGATGGAAATCACTACTTCCTATCCCTGCCGCGCAAAGCCTATCTGCTGGATTTCTATAGGTTTCGATAGGGGTAGGTTTGTAATTTCACCCAAACGTGACGTAACCGCCTCTCACCCGGATTCATACACGGTGGGCGCCAAAACACAGTGTGCCCTCGGCCGAAATCGACTCCCTCCCCGATTCATATTCATACATGGTGGGCGCCAAAAACAAACTCTCGTCGGCAAATATTCAGTGTATGTGAGATTACCGTCCTATCCCCAACCGACTAATGTTGCTGTGATGTACGTAGTAGAAATTTGAAACGGGGGCTAAGTTTGTAAATTTCCTCGCATTTGAGACAAGCGCGCCCTGAATACATGGTTCCCCCCTTCCTCTCTACCTCCCTTTTCCCCATTCGTACTCCGTGGGCGCCAAAACACCCTCTCCAGCCCACCCTCCTCCGTCCGCCGCCGTCCGCCACCCCATCCACTGCAGTCCTCCTCCACCATGTCGGAGCTAATACCCCGACGCCGCCGTCCATTACAAGAGATCGACCTCTCTCATCCACGCCTTTGGAATGGGATCCTTGCATCCCGTCCTCTCGCTTCATCCCCGCCGTCGTCCACCTTGCCGGCGTCACTCCTACGACCATCTCGTCCACCGCGCCCTGCCGCCACCGTCTACCCTCCTAGATCTGCTTCCACACCGCCGATAGCCATCGCTACCGCAGCACCGTCAAATTCTCACCAGATGCGCACACGGCGCCGCACCAGAGGTGGTACTCATTCGTATCTGCTCAGCTTATTTATCGCAGCAAGAAAATAGATCACCACTGCTTTACTCTGATTTCTTGTCTTGGTTGCGAAGTTGCCTTTGTCCGTTTTGCACCTCCAGATCCGCCATGGCACGCTCAACACTATACTCCCAATGCTTATGGTTTTCCCCTTTTATATTCCACACTAGTTAAATCACAGTAGACTAAATTTCAAAATTGGGTCAGTCGATTTTTCAGAGCTCGCCGGAGTTCGCCGGTGCGATCCAAGGGGCTCGGGTGGTTGTGGGGCCTCGCCGAACGAAGAAAACTCAACACGGGTGGGGGGTGGGGGTGGCGGAGGAACACAGGCGGTGGGGTCCGGTGGTCCGGCCGGCGGCCCATGCGGTGTTCTGTATGGGAAGAATCACAGACGAGGAAGAAGAAGGGTTAGGAGACATAGGATCTTCATCCAACCGCCTGAAATGGTCGAGAGAAAGCTGGGAGTTGCATTCTTAATGCGCTCTGGTTCATCATGTGTGGGCACTACGCAACCAACATTTTATTATCCAAAATCTGCTTGCTCTTCTTTACCATGTTCGATAGTGCTGGCCTGTACGTGATCGTTAGGCTTTCAATTACTAGCGGCAATACAACACCGTATTTTCAAGCCAGTTCCACTTTCCCGATTTATATATCGTGGTTATGGTGTACCCCTGTTATGTACACTATGATCTGCCTAGTTGTTGTGTGCTCTTGTTATCATGGTTTGGCAATAAACTATCTATCCAGTATATTATGAACCTATCATCTGCCAGCTGTCCTTACTTCTAGAGCCTATTTTTTTGTGTACTTGTGCCAGATTATATACATGCACGCACGATATTACAGCACACATGAGCTCTCTCATCAGAATCCAGTGATAGCACATAAGTGTTTACAGGGGCGCCCCTATATTAGAATATCATCTGCATTACAAAGATAATCTCACAACTATTTATGTTTTCATGGTTCTCAGATATTATACGCAATTACAGTGAATATCAGAATTCGCGCATTAGAAGAATATTGTGGAACACTGCAATGACTTACAAAATTGGCACCAAGGCATTGAGTGCCATTTTGGAAGCAATGAAACTCGTACGCTCCCCACCTGATGATTCTTGTTTAGAATATCATCTAATGACTATTCTAACCTCAAGGAGTCAAAGGCAGATGGCATGTCCTGTTCACCCATCAAGGTGCCTATTCTAATTTGGCAAGGTTTTATTGATTGCACGTATCTTGCATATGTTGTCTTGCATTTTTTCTACTTTGTTGCACCACCATCTACTTAGTTTACTCATCATATAACTCGAGATGCTATGCCCATCCATTATCAATACATATTCCATCTATCGTCATACCATGTTTTTCCACTCAAATGTTGTTCTTGTGCATCAAACATCAAAAAGGAAGAGGGTGATTGCCGAACCTGAAGGAGCACCAGCAAAGTCCTTGAAAAACGTGGTGGTGCCGGAGAAATCAGACAGCGCCCCACTTATATTGGCTGTACAACCAGTGACACAAAACATAGTACCGACTCCAGCAGACTGTACCCATACTTCACTGGCCACACCACTAGCCCCACCACACAGGACCTGCACTCCAGCAAAAGGTATACCGATTTCATTTGCCATAGCACCAGCTGTACCATAGAAAAATCCCACTCCAGCAAAAAGTATAGCAAGTCCACCGGCCGAAGACCTATCCCAACTGCAGAGACGGCCAATTCCTGCAGATTGGAACCCCATTCCATTTATCCCCAGTTTAAAAGACAATGCTTTCAATGTTGTTAGGGACTACGTGCATATATTCCCATCATGTGAAGATTATAGTGAAGACAAACACCATTTTCACATCTTCCTGTCCAACTTACGTGGAAGTGCTATTACTCATGGTTATTATTTTCCTGTTTTCTGCTGATCGAACACATCAATGATTTACATTACATTATTGTAACTAGGTGAGGGTCAATCTGGATAGTCATGACGAGCAAATCTTGCTTGTGCTTTTCAAGGAAGCATTGCAGCAGTATCGGTGTTACCTGAGGAAATCACACTTTGATGGCAAGTCTATAAATGAATTTCTGGTGAAGTCTCTTGTGCTAAATTTAGAATACATTGAATGGAAAAACCTTGTTATGCACTGGTCTCGTTCCTAGGATGAGGTACTGTCTATGAAATCACATGACAATTTGAACTTCTACTTTTCCGCATGTGCCTTACGGATCTTTTTTGCAGGAAATCAGCTCGAAGAAGAATTCCGGTTTGAAAAGAACGACATGATATCACAAATATGCTGCCCGCTGCTTTGCTCTTGTTAGTACCTGTTGTCCTGTATCACTGTACTTGGATACATACCTGGTTCATTATGTGACAGCAGTATGCATGATAGCTTGCTTATCAATTGTTCGCTCCAAATTATCTGATCTTTATGAATGGTTACATTAGTGTAGAATATATCCAATGCCAATGAATTTTTTTAGCTCTGCATTATTCTTGTAAGTACATGTTGTCCTTTGTCAGTGTACTTATATTGACAGGTAGTTGTTCATGTACCATCACTCTGCAGCTTATTTTCCTTTGCCCTCCATTTTCTACACATCAGATCTATATTTAATCTTACCGTAAGGTTGGTACTGAAGAAGTTTAGCTGTGCATTGCTCTTGGCTGTGCCTTTTGCCTGTATCACTGCACATACATTTATAGCTACTTGGTTATGTAGCATCACTCTTCATCTTATCTTAAATATTCTCCATTTTTCGTATATTATCACATCTATATTTACTCTTAACAAAATGTAGAATAAAGGCAATGCTTATGAAGAACATTCTGTGGTAAATTTCTTGAATTGCCCCCCCCCCATCAGCATGGACAAGGGCTTTATAGAGCCTGTCTTCACCAGTAATGTAAGTTTGTCCTTCTCAAGCCTTCAAACTTTGTTGTGTATATTTGGTTAGGCATGACTTCAACAGCTGTTTATTTTTGGTGTTTGCATCAAATTGCATGTTTATAGTTTATTATGTAGTTCATAAACAAAAGTTTGTCCTTCTTAATTTAAGTTTTCAGTTGTACAACCAAGTTCCTTCTTCATACCATGTAAATTAAACTATACAGAGTAAGTGATCTTCTTTTGCACTGCATGTATGCTTCTGTTCTTCATCCGTAATTCAGTGGTGTGGTGAACCTACCCACTACAGCACAATGTCATATTCTGCAATGTCTTAACTATGAACAATGTCATATCATTCTACTATTATTTAAACCGCCTCTTTATTTGCCAATCTGAAATGGGATAAATTGACAACACACTAACCATTGGTACTTATGAGTTCTTGATCTGTAATCCAATGGTGTCGTGAAGCTGCCAACTCCTTCACAATGTCAATTCCTGCCATGTCTTGACCTGAACAATACCATATTGTGTTAATGCAATTTTAAACTATGTCACTTTATTCGTCAGTAAGAAATGTGATGAATTGTCAGCACTGATACTTTTATGTGCAAAACTTGTCATTTGTCTGCTTGTTTATCTTTCAGAGTGAGGAAGATATAAGTGTTGAACAAGCGCAATCTCATCATCTTGCTCAGCTGCTTGCGCTGCAGCTCCCTAGCAGGGCTAACCTTTCTTGAACTCTATTGAAGTGCTGTCGGTTTTGTATATTATTTTGTCGGCGTGTTTATTTGCACTGGTGGCGATCTTTGATGCCTAGTGTATGTAATCTGCTGTGTGCTTGTGCTTTATTATCATAGTGGCAAACTTTGATGCCCAGTGGATGTAATATGCCGTAATTTCTTTATTGTATAGTCTAGGTTTTTTCTTATTCACGATGTTGCAGTTATTTTAATGTATATATATCATGTCTTCGCAGTAAACCGGCCAAACCGTAAAATTACGGTACATAATCGGGCCATCATGCAATCACGATGTATGATCCGCATCATGGGCCCCGTCAAACTGGCCCACTAGTAGATTCGGGCCTTTAATAGGCCGAGTAACCCCCGGCCCTCTTTTCGCAAGAAAACTCAATGGGCTTTTAGGAGGCTGAGAAGTAGGTTGGGCCTGAAACGTGCCGAATAGCTCACAGGCCAGCAGCAGCCCGAAATGGACCCCGACCCATGATTGTGCGAATCAATTCACGGGCTTTTAATAGGCCAAAGTTGTCTCTGTCCTTGTTTGGCCCAATCAAATATCGGCTGCGAGCAGGCCGGATGCAAACCGGGCCGTAGTTAGGTCCAACTATATGAAGGGCTTTTAACAGGCCGAAATTAATATAGGGCCGAAATGTTAAATGGGCCCTTAACAGGCCAAAACTAATATCAGGCTGAATTACTAAATGGGCCTTTAGCAAGTGAGCCCACACGCATAGCGTCCAATCAACGGGCCGAATCTGATATGGGTCATAATTGAGCCCAAAGCCTCTTAAAGGGCCGGACCTGATCTGGGCCGTGATTTGGCCCAGAAAGTGGGAGGCTTTTACCGGGCCAGATCTTATATGGGCCATTACTAGGCCCGGAACGTGGCAGGCCATTAATGGACCGGATCAATTATGGGCCGGCATTTGGCCCAAAACATGGCAGCCAGTTAATGGGCCGGCCTACTAGGGTCCTCAAAATCTTGTGGGCCTACAGCTGGGCCGGCCCATTAATGTCGGTGAAATCTCGTGGGCCTTTAGCTGGGCCGGCCCATTATGATCCGCAAGAATTTTGGGGGCCTTTACCTGGGCCGGCCCATTATGGCACACAAAAATCTTGTGGGCCTTTACCTGGGTCGGCCTATTATGGCCCGCAAAATCTTGTGGGCCTTTAGCTGGGCTAGCCCATTATAGTCCGCAAAATCTCATGGGCCTTTAACTGGGCCGGCCCATTATGGGCCGCCAAATCTTGTGGGCCTTTAGTTAGGCCGGCCCATTTAAACTTGATTGGACGTGCCACGTGTCGACGTATCATATGCGCCTTCTGTCCAATGAGTGGATGACATCTGTCCCAATGATGAGCCGATACGTGTTTCCTCCAGCCAATGATGATTTTACACGTGGAAAACCCCCATTGGTTGGGGCTGTTAATGGGTTATCGGATCCAAAACCCGACCCGATAGCTTAATGGCGTTCCGTTACGGTGGATGCCACGTGTCGGTCACCCTTGACGAAAGCACTTCTGTGACGCGCGATTTATCGTCATGGAAGTGGACACTTCCGTGATGATAATTTTGGTAATGTCATCGAACACTTCTACGACAGCACAGGTATGACTATCATGATTCTGTCATAAATTTGTCATGGATGTACATGCATGACAAAAAATGCGACCTACTATGACAAACACGTATCATGACGGAAGTGTATTTTTTTGTAGTGGAAGTTGAGTCAAACTCAATGCCCGACCACTGCAGAAGATAGAGAGAAAATGTAAAATGTTCCCTATGCATGCTTCAGCCATAGGCTCTATCATGTATGCAATGCTGTGTACCAGACTTCATGTGTGCCTTACTATTAGTTCAGCAGGGAGGTACCAAAGTAATCTAGGAGTGGATCACTGGACAGCGGTAAAGAACATCCTGAAATACCTGAAAAGGACTAAGGATATATTTCTCGTTTATGGAGGTGACAAAGAGCCCGTCGTAAATGGTTACGTCGATGCAAGCTTTGACACTGATCCGGACGATTCTAAATCGCAAACCGGATACGTGTTTATATTAAACGATGGAGCTGTCAGTTGGTGCAGTTCTAAACAAAGCGTCGTGGCGGGATCTACGTGTGAAGCGGAGTACATAGCTGCTTCGGAAGCAGCAAATGAAGGAGTCTGGATGAAGAAGTTCATATCCGATCTAGGTGTCATACCTAGTGTATCGGGTCCAATGAAAATCTTTTGTGACAATACTGGTGCAATTGCGCAAAGGAATCCAGATTTCAGAAGAGAACCAAACACATCAAGAGACACTTCAATTCCATCCGTGACCAAGTCCAGGTGGGAGACATACAAATTTGCAAGGTACATACGGATCTGAATGTTGCAGACCCATTGACTAAGCCTCTCTCACGAGCAAAACATGATCAGCACCAAGACTCGATGGGTGTTAGAATCATTACTGTGTAATCTAGATTATTGATCTAGTGCAAGTGGGAGACTGAAGGAAATATGCCCTAGAGGCAATAATAAAGTTATTATTTATTTCCTTATTTCATGATAATGTTTATTATTCATGCTAGAATTGTATTAACCGGAATTATAATACATGTGTGAATACATAGACAATATAGTGTCACTAGTATGCCTCTACTTGACTAGCTCGTTAATCAAAGATGGTTAAGGTTTCCTAACCATAGACATGAGTTGTCATTTGATAAACGGGATCACATCATTAAGAGAATGATGTGATTGACTTAACCCATTCCGTTAGCTTAGCACTTGATCATTAAGTATTTGCTATTGCTTTCTTCATGACTTATACATGTTCCTATGACTATGAGATTATGCAACTCCCAAATACCGGAGGAACACTTTGTGTGCAACCAAACGTCACAACGTAACTAGGTGATTATAAAGGTGCTCTACAGGTGTCTACGATGGTACTTGCTGAGTTGGCATAGATTGAGATTAGGATTTGTCACTCTGATTGTCAGAGAGGTATATCTGGGCCCTCTCAGTAATGCACATCACTATAAGCCTTGCAAGCAATGTGACTAATGAGTTAGTTGCGGGATGATGCATTACAAAACGAGTAAAGAGACTTGCCAGTAACGAGATTGAACTAGGTATTGAGATACCGATGATTGAATCTCGGGCAAGCAACATACTGATGACAAAGGGAACAACGTATGTTGTTATGCGGTTTGACCAATAAAGATCTTCGTAGAATATGTAGGAGCCAATATGAGCATCCAGGTTCCGCTATTGGTTATTGACCAGAGACGTGTCTCGGTCATGTCTACATAGTTCTCGAACCCATAGGGTCCGCACTCTTAATGTTCGGTGACGATCGGTATTATGAGTTTATGTGTTTGATGTACCGAAGGTAGTTTGGAGTCCCGGATATGATCACGGACATGACTAGGAGTCTCGAAATGGTCGATATATAAAGATCGATATATTGGATGACTATGTTTCGACTTCATAAGTATTCCGGGCAAGTTCGGGCATATACCGGAGTACCGGGGGGTTGCCGGAACCCCCCGGGGAGTGTAGTGGGCCTATTGGGCATTAGTGGAGAAGAGGAGGGGCGGCCAAGGCAAGGCCGCTCCCCCTCCCCCTCTAGTCCGAATTGGACAAGGAGGGAGGCCTTTCCTTCCCCTTCTCTCCTCCTTCCCCCTTCTCCTACTCCTACTAGGAAAGGAGGAGTCCTACTCCCGGTGGGAGTAGGACTCCCCCCTTGGCGCGCCCTCCTCCTAGCCGGCCACCTCCCCCCTAGCTCCTTTATATACGGCGGCAGGGGGCACCCAAGAGACACAAGTTGATCATTGATCTTTAGCCGTGTGCGGTGCCCCCCTCCGCCATAATCCAACTCGGTCATATTGTAGCGGTGCTTAGGCGAAGCCCTGCGTCGGTAGCTTCATCAACACCGTCATCACGCCATCGTGCTGACGGAACTCTCCCTCGAAGCTCTACTGGATTGTGAGTTCGTGGGATGTCACCGAGCTGAACGTGTGTAGATCGCGGAGGTGACGTACGTTCGGTACTAGGATCGGTCGATCGAGAAGACGTACGACTACATCAACCGCGTTGTCATAACGCTTCCGCTTACGGTCTACGAGGGTACATGGACGACACTCTCCCCTCTTGTTGCTATGCATCACCATGATCTTGTGTGTGCGTAGGATTTTTTTTTGAAATTACTACGTTACCCAACACTTTTAGGGTTGGATGCACAAAATCTTAATGCAAAAGAACATCACTTTATATTGCCACTTGTGATAGGGACCTTTATTATGCAGTCCGTCGCTTTTATTTCTTCCATATCACAAGCTCGTATAAAGCTTATTTTCTCCACACTAATAGATCATACATATTTAGAGAGAAATTTTTATTGCTTGCAACAATGACAACTTACTTGAAGGATCTTACTCAATCCATAGGTAGGTATGGTGGACTCTCATGGCAAAACTAGGTTTAAGGATATTTGGAAGCACAAGTAGTATCTCTACTTGGTGCAAAGAGTTTGGCTAGCATGAGGGGAAAGGCAAGCTCAACATGTTGGATGATCTATGACAATACACTTTATTTCGGATATAAGAAAACATAACCCATTACGTTGTCTTCCTTGTCCAACATCAACGTTTTAGCATGTCATATTTTAGTGAGTGCTCACAATCACAAAAGATGTCCAAGATAGTGTATTTATATGTGAAAACCTATCTTTCTTTATTACTTCCTATTAATTGCAATGATGACCAAAACTATGTTTGTCAACTCTCAACAACTTTTACTCATCATACTCTTTATGTGTGAAGTCATTACTCTTCATAAGATCAATATGATCTTTCTATTCTTTCTTTTTCTTTTATTCCCTGAAGATCATAGCAAGACAGCAAAGCCCTCGACTCAAAACTAATCTTTATTATATATAGTTCATGGACTCGATTACATAGATAGGATCAACACAAAAACTCAAAGCTAGATCATACTAAAATTTATTCTACTAGATCAAGATATAACCAAAAGGATCGAACTAAGAAAAACAGTAAAGATAGAAGTGTGATGGTGATATGATATCGGGGCACCTCCCCAAGCTTGGCAGTTGCCAAGGGGAGTGCCCATACCCATGTTTTTATGTCTCTTTCTTCGGAGATGGTGATGATGGAGTTGTTGATGATGTAGGCTTCTTCCTTAATTTGCGCTTGAGGATAGAATTTTGCTCCCTTAAGTAGTCGATCTCCTTCTCAAGGATTAATATCTTTTTGCATAATTCCTCTTTGTTCTCCTGCAAGAGATGAAAAGGGATAAACTCGATCTTGGGTTTCTTGGCTCTATTAGGGAGGCTTGACTTTTTAAACTCCACGTGCATATCCCTAGGTTGAGGTAGTGGGACTTCATCTTCATCCAAGCTCGTCTCCTCCTTTCCCTTAGGATCATAGTCTTCTTCTTCCTTCATAGTCCAACCATAATGCTCCAAATCCCCGTAGACCTTGGGGTCTGCATGGTAATCAGCCACATAACTTTCCCCCTCCGAATCCTGGGACGACATATTGCTCTAATCTGCTGCAGAAACAACTCAAAACAAAAACAGAGGATTTCGTCGTGGTACGGTGGTCAAAACTTTTGGGAGATTATATAATGATTTTTTACCGACCAAAAGAAGTGCAGGGGGCGCGCCCTCCACCCTCGTGGACGCCTCTTGTCCTTTCCGGACTACTTATTTTCCTATTTTCTTAAATATTCCAAAATGGAGAAAAATTGCTATTGCAATTGTTTTGGAGTCGGTTTACTTACTGTACCACATACCTATTCCTTTTCGGAGTCTGAAACATTCTGGAAAGTGTCCCTTATGTACTCCTTCGGGGTTACGGTGTCAATAACATTGGTTTCAACATTTATGGGATTACTTGAGATATAATGTTTGATTCTTTGACCGTTCACCACCTTTGGATTTGTGCCTTCGAAATTGTTGATTTTTATGGCACCGGAATGATAGACCTCCTTGATAATGTAAGGACCTTCCCATTTAGAGAGAAGTTTTCCTGCAAAAAATCTTAAACGAGAGTTGTATAGCAAAACATAATCACCTAAATTAAACTCACGCTTGTGTATCCTTTTGTCATGCCATCTTTTAACTTTTTCTTTAAACAATTTGGTATTCTCATAGGCCTGGGTTCTCCATTCAATAAGTGAGCTAATGTCAAATAGCCTCTTCTCACCGGCAAGTTTGAAATCATAATTGAGCTCTTTAATGGCCCAATATGCCTTATGTTCTAGTTCGAGAGGTAAGTGACATGCTTTTTTGTAAACCATTTTATACGGAGACACTCCCATAGGATTTTTATATGTAGTTCTATATGCCCATAATGCATCATCAAGTTTCTTGGACCAATTCTTTCTAGATCTATTAACAGTCTTTTGCAAAATTAATTTAAGCTCTCCATTACTCAATTCTACTTGACCACTAGACTGTGGGTGGTATGGAGATGCAATTCTACGATTAACATCATACTTAGCAAACATCTTACGAAAAGCACCATGAATAAAATGTGAACTACCATCAGTCATTAAATATCTAGGGATTCCAAACCTTGGAAAAATAACTTCTTTAAGCATCTTAATAGAAGTGTTATGATCAACACTACTAGTTGGAATAGCTTCTACCCACTTAGTAACGTAATCAACAGCAACTAAAATATGTGTGTACCCCAAACATCAAATGGTTCAATAACAAGTGAATAGTTCATAGGCATTTCTCGACGTCTACTAATATTACCAATTCTTTGACACTCATCACATGACAATACAAACTTATGGGCATCTTTGAAGAGAGTAGGCCAATAAAAACCTGATTGTAATACCTTATGTGCAGTTCTATCTCCAGCGTGGTGTCCTCCATATGCCTCGGAGTGACACTTGTGTAGGATCTATTCCTGCTCATGCTCAGGTACACAACGTCTAATAACACCATCTACTCCTTTATAAAGGTGTGGGTCATCCCAGAAGTAATGTCTTAAATCATAGAAAACCTTTTTCTTTTGCTGGTATGTGAAACTAGGTGGTATAAATTTAGCAACAATGTAATTAGCATAAACAACATACCATGGAGCAGTACGAGAAGCATTTATGACAGCTAATTGTTCATCAGGAAAGCTATCATCAATGGGTAGTGGGTCATCAAGAACATTCTCTAACCTAGACAAGTTGTCTACAACGGGGTTCTCAGCTCCCTTTCTATCAATAATATGCAAATCAAATTCTTGTAACAAGAGAACCCATCTAATAAGTCTAGGTTTAGCATCTTTCTTTTCCATAAGGTATTTAATGGCAGCATGATCAGTATGAACAGTTACTTTGGAATCAACAATATAAGGTCTGAACTTATCACAAGCAAACACAACTTCTAAAAATTCTTTTTCAGTGGTAGCATAATTTCTCTGGGCATTGTCTAGAGTTTTACTAGCATATTGCATAACATTTAATTTCTTATCAACTCTTTGTCCTAGAGCAGCACCTACAGCATAATCACTAGTATCCCACATGATTTCAAAGGGTAAATTCCAATCAGGAGGCTGAACAATAGGCACAGGAATCAAGGCTTTCTTAAGTATTTCAAATGCTTCTACACAATCATCATCAAAGACAAAAGGAACATATTTTTGTAATAGATTAGTCAAAGGCCTAGAAATTTTTGAGAAGTCTTTAATGAACCTCCTATAAAAACCGGCATGACCAAGGAAACTTCTTATACCTTTGATGTCCTTGGGACACGATATCTTTTCAATAGCATCAACTTTAGCTTTATCAACTTCAATACCTCTTTCGGAAATCTTATGCCCCAAGACAATACCTTCATTAACCATAAAGTGGCACTTCTCCCAATTCAAGACAAGATTAGTTTCTTCACATCTCTGCAAAACTCGATCAAGGTTGCTTAAGTAATCATCAAAAGAAGTTCCATACACGAAAAAATCATCCATGAAAACCTCAACAATCTTTTCATAAAAGTCAGAGAATATAGCAGTCATACATCTTTGAAAGGTAGCAGGTGCATTACATAAACCAAAAGGCATACGTCTATAAGAAAAGGTACCAAAAGGGCAAGTAAAAGTGGTCTTATCCTGATCCTCTTTTGACAAAGGTATTTGAGAGAAACCAGAATAACCATCTAGAAAGCAAAAATGTTTATGTTTGGATAATATTTATAGCATTTGATCAACAAAAGGTAAAGGGTAATGATCTTATCTAGTAGCTTTATTTAATTTACGAAAATCAATTACCATTCTATAACCTATAATAATTCTTTGTGAGATAAATTCGTCTTTATCATTAGGAACAACAGTAGTACCTCCCTTCTTAGGGACACAATGGACGGGACTTACCCACTGACTATCAGCAACATGATAAATTATACCTGCCTCTAGAAGCTTTAGTATTTCATTTCTTACCACTTCTTTAATCTTAGGGTTTAACCGTCGTTGGTGATCAGGAACTGCTTTAGTGTCCTTCTCCAATTTTATTTTGTGCTGGCATAGAGTGGGGCTAATGCCTTTAAGATCATCAAGAGTGTATCCAATAGTAGCACGGTGCTTCTTCAGAGTTTTCAATAATTTCTCTTCTTCTTGCTCTGAAAGGTTAGCACTAATAATAACAGGATATATCTTCTTTTCATCAAGATAAGCATATTTGAGAGTATCAGGTAAAGGTTTAAGCTCAAACACGGGATCACCCTTGGGTGGAGGGGGATCCCCTAGGATTTCAACAGGCAAGTTGTGTTTCAAAATGGGTCCCTGTTTAAATAATACTTCATCTATTTCCCTTCTTTCATTCATGAACATATCATTTTCATGATCTAGCAAATATTGTTCTAAAGGATCATTAGGAGGCACGGCAATAGAAGAAAGACCAATAATTTCATCTTTACTAGGCAATTCTTTATCATGGGGTTGTCTATGGAGTTTAGCAAAATTAGAATCATGAGACATATCCCCTAAACCAACAGTAATAATATCCTTTTCGCAGTCTATCTTAGCATTAATAGTATTCAAGAAGGGTCTACCAAATATAATGGGACAAAAGTCATCTTGCGGGGAACCAAGAACAATAAAATTAGTAGGATATTTAACTTTCCCACACAAGACTTCAACATCTCTAACAATCCCAATTGGTGAAATAGTATCTCTATTGGCAAGCTTAATTGTAACATCAATATCTTCTATCTCAGCAGGTGCAATATCATGCATAATTTCTTTGTATAAGGAATGAGGTATTGCACTCGCACTAGCACCCATATCACATAAGCCATGATAACAATGATCTCCTATTTTAACAGAAACAACGGGCATGCCTACAATAGGTCTGTGTTTATTTTTAGTATCAGGTCTAGCAATTCTAGCAGCTTCATCACAGAAGTAAATAACATGCCCATCAATATTATCGACCAAGAGATCTTTAACCGTAGCAATACTAGGTTCAACTTTAATTTGCTCAGGGGGTGTAGGTGTTCTAGCATTACTCTTACGAACCATAGTTGAAGCTTTAGAATGATCCTTTATTCTAACAGGGACAGGTGGTTTCTCAATATAAGCAGTAGGAACAATAGGATTAACATCATAAGTGATAGTCTTTTCTTCAACTTTAATAGGTTCTACTACTTTTACTTCAATGGGAGGATGATATTTAAACCACTTCTCCTTAGGGAGGTCAACATGAGTAGCAAATGATTCACGGAAAGAAGCTACTATCTCGAAGTCAAGTCCATATTTAGTGCTAAATTCACGAAAAGCATCGGCATCCATAAAAGATTTAACACAATCAAACTTAGGTGTTATACCTGACTCCTTACCTTCGTCGAGTTCCCAATCTTCAGAGTTGTGTTTAATTCTTTCCAATAAATCCCATCTCATAAAAGAACCAGTACAAGAAGTATCGAACATGGAGCTATTATTGAGAGAAAGCCAAGCATAATTTTTTTGAATAATAATTTCTCTTGAGAGCTCATGATTGGGGCATGAATATAACATTGACTTAAGCCTCCCCCAAGCTTGAGCGATACTTTCTCCTTCGCGAGGCCAAAAATTATATATATATATATATATATATATATATATATATATATATATATATATATAAAATTGTGATCACGATGAATCAGATGCATAGGATAGAACTTCTGATGAAATTCCAGTTTCAATCGGTTGTAGTTCCATGATCCAATATCATCACATAGCCTAAACCATGCCAATGCCTTGGCTTCAAAGATAAAGGGAAGGCCTTCTTATTGATAACATCCTCGGGCATACCTGCAATCTTAAATAATCCACAAACTTCATCCACATAGGTTAGGTGCATATTGGGATGTAATGTTCCATCTCCTATAAAAGGATTAGCTAGCAGTTTCTCTATCATACCCGAAGGAATTTCAAAGTAAACATTTTTAGTAGGTTCAGTAGGTTGAGGAGCAACTCTTTGCTCTACTGGTCGGGGTGAAGATACCCTGAACAAGCCCCTCAAAGGATTATTTTCAATAGTAACAAGTGACGGTAAATTTTAGCACACTATATAAAATTTTCCTTACCAAATTCCACCTACCAAAGGCGCTTCACTCCCCGGAAACGGCGCCATAAAAGAGTCTTGATGACCCACAAGTATAGGGGGTCTATAGTAGTCCTTTCGATAAGTAAGAGTGTCACCCAATGAGGAGCAGAAGGAAATGACAAGCGGTTTTCAGTACGGTATTCTCTGCAAGCACTGAAATTATCGGTAACAGATAGTTTTGTGATAAGATAATTCATAACGGGTAACAAGTAAAAAAAGTAAACAAGGTGCAGCAAGGTGACACAATCCTTTTTGTAGCAAAGTACAAGCCTGGACAGACTTTTATATAAAGGAAAGCGCTCCCAAGGACAAATGGGAATTATTGTCAAGCTAGTTTTCATCATGCTCATATGATTCGCGTTTGTTACTTTGATAATTTGATGTGGGTGGACCGTTGCTTGGGTACTAACCTTCCTTGGACAAGCATCCCACTTATGATTAACCCCTCTCGCAAGCATCCGCAACTACGAAAGAAGTATTAAGGTAAACCTAACCATAGCAATGAGACATATGGATCCAAATCAGCCCCTTGCGAAGCAACGCATAAACTAGGGTTTAAGCTTCTGTCACTCTAGCAACCCATCATCTACTTATTACTTCCCAATGCCTTCCCCTAGGCCCAAACAATGGTGAAGTGTCATGTAGTCAACATTCACATAACACCTCTAGAGGAAAGACAACATACATCTCATCAAAATATCGAACGAATACAAAATTTACATGACTACTTATAACAAGACTTCTCCCATGTCCTCAGGAACAAATGTAACTACTCACAAATCATATTCGTATTCATAATTAGAGGGGTATTAATATGCATAAAGGATCTGAACATATGATCTTCCACCGAATAAACCAACTAGCATCAACTACAAGGAGTAATCAACACTACTAGCAACCCACAGGTACCAATCTGAGGTTTTGAGACAAAGATCAGATACAAGAGATGAACTAGTGTTTGAGAGGAGATGGTGCTGGTGAAGATGTTGATGGAGATTGACCCCCTCCCGATGAGAGGATCGATGGTGATGATGATGGTGACGATTTCCCCCTCCTGGAGGGATGTTTCCCTGGCAGAACAGCTCCGCCGGAGCCCTAGATTGGTTCTGCCTCGAGACGACAGCGCTTCGTCCCGAAAGCTTCTTCTGATTTTTTTTCCAGGGCAAAAGACACCTTATACCAGAAGATGGGCATCGGGAGCTTCTAGGTGGCCCACGAGGCAGGGAGGCGCGCCCAGGGGGTAGGGCGCGCCCCCACCTTCGTGGACAGTGGGTGGCCCCCCTCTGGTGCTTTCTTCGCCCAATATTTTTAATATATTCCAAAACTGACTTTCATGGAGTTTCAGGACTTTTGGAGTTGTGTAGAATAGGTCTCTAATATTTTGCTCCTTTTCCAGCCCAGAATCCAGCTGCCGGCATTCTCCCTCTTCAGGTAAACCTTGTAAAATAAGAGAGAAAAGGCATAAGTATTGTGACATAATTTGTAGTAATAGCCCATATTGCAATAAATATCGATATAAAAGCATGATGCAAAATGGACGTATCAGCAAGGTTGTCATTTCTCATGATCTCACGATCGAGAAAGTCATGCTTGTTGAGTCCCTTGCATACAATTTACTTTCCGTTTGTCAACTTGCACTGATGGGCTTTGCCACATTCTTTGATATTGGTAATGTGGCCCTCTTGTGGAGCAAGACTCTTAGTAGCCTTTGTTGGGCATGTCGAGAATGGTCTTTATGTGATTAACTTTTCGAAGCGACCCACTAAGACCGCGACATGCCTAATGGCTAAAGTTGATGTGGGGTGGCTTTGGCATCGCCGTTTAGCCCATGTCAATACGAGATCTTTGCAAAGTCTTCTCAAGGGGGACCATGTCCGTGGACTAACAAACGTTAGCTTTTCCAAAGATCGTGCTTGCAGTGCTTGTATCGAAGGAAAGTTACATAAGAAAGCTCACCCTCCCACGACTATCATCTACTCGAAGAGACCCTTGGATCTCCTTCACATGGATCTCTTTGGGCCTCCATCCTTTGATAGTCTTGGGGTAGAAAGTATTGCTTGGTGATTGTCGATGATTATTCAAGATACACTTGGGTATATTTCTTCAAGAGGAAGAGTAAAACTCAACAAAACGTCATCGACTTTGCAAATGAAGCTCAACGTCAACACGATGCAAAGATCTTGACTATAAGAAGTGACAACGGCACCGAGTTCAAGAACTACACCTTGGATGAGTTCCTTAGTGATGATGGGATCAAGCATCAATATTCAGCACCATACAACCCTCAACAAAATGGTGTAGCGGAGAGGAAGAGTCGGACGTTGATGGACGCAGCAAGGACCATGATGATGGAGTTCAAGTCTGTCTACAACTTCTGGGTCGAAGCCATCAACACCGCTTGCCATGCATAAAATCGGCTCTATCTCCGCAAGGGCTTGAACAAGACTCCATATGAGATACTTACCGGTAACAAGCCCAACCTCAAGTACTTTTGGGTGTTCGGTTGTAAGTGTTTCATTCTCAAGAAAGGTGTTTGTTTGTCTAAATTTGAGGCTAGAGCTCATGAGGGCATATTTGTTGGTTATGCTACAAACTCTCATGCTTACCGTGTCCTCAACAAGTCCACGTGACTCATTGAGGAGACGTGTAACATGGAGTTTGACGAGAATAATGGCTCCCAAGTGGAGCAAAGTGGTACTTGTGATGTAGGTGATGAAATTCCTCCCCAGGCCATAATAAGAATGGGTGTTGGTCATATCCTACCCATTGAGGAACCCCTTGTGGCCGAAGGAGAAGGACAATGCTCCATTCAAGTGGAGCCATCACCAACCCAAGACCCACACACTTCCGAAGAACAAAGTGAAGGCCCTCAACCAAGTGAACAAGATCAACCTCAAAATGGTGGTGAACCACCAAGTGATGCCCAAGGTCAAGTTCTCCCTTCTGAGCAAGTTCAAGATCAAGAGCAAGCTCAAGATCAAGAACAAGCTCAAGATCAAGAACAAGCTCAAGATGACGCTCAAGATGATCAAGTTTCCTCTCCTCATCTCACTCCTGAGGAGGAATTGGAGCGCCGTGCTGCTAAGATTGCATCCAAGCTCACAACCAAAGATCATCTCATGATGAATGTGCTTGGAAGCCTAAGAAAGGGGGTAAGCACTCGTAGACAATTAGCAAACTACTGTGAACATCACGCGTTTGTTTCTTGTGTTGAACCCCAAAAGGTCTATGAGGCGCTCGAGGATCCGGATTGGCTCAATGCCATGCATGAAGAACTCAACAACTTTGAGCACAACAAGGTGTGGAGATTGGTGCCAAGGCCATTGGGGGACCATAATGTCATCAGAACTAAGTGGATATTCAAGAACAAGCAAGATGCTCACGGGATTATTGTTCGCAACAAGGCTCGTTTGGTAGCACAAGGCTACTCCCAAGTCGAGGGTATCGACTACGGTGAAACCTTTGCTCCCATTGCTCGCCTTGAATCTATTCGTTTGTTGATTGCTTATGCTTCTCATCATAACTTCAAGCTGCAACAAATGGATGTAAAAAGTGCTTTTCTTAATGGTCCTATTAATGTGTTGGTGTATGACAAACAACCCACGGGGTTCGAGGATCCCTATTTCCCTGATCATATGTACCAACTCGTCAAGGCACTCTATAGCCTTAAACAAGCCCCATGTGCATGGTATGAGCATCTTACCGAGTTGTTGCAAGATCGTGGGTTTGAAATTGGGAAAATCGACCCCACTCTTTTTACCAAGAAGGTCAAAGGGGAGTTGTTTGTATGCCAACTATATGTTGATGATATTATCTTTGGTTCCCCTAACAAAGCTTTCAATGATGAATTTGCCGCTCTCATGACCTCAAAGTTCAAGATGTCCATGATGGGAGAGTTGAAGTTCTTTCTCGGGTTCAAAATCAAGCAAAGAAAAGAAGGAACCTTCATCAACCAAGCCAAATACACTCAAGACATACTCAAGAGATTCAAGCTAAGTGATGTCAAGCTGGCTTCCACTCCTATGTCCATTAAATGCCAACTTGACATAGATCCCAATGGTAAAGCGGTGGATCAAAAGGTATATCGCTCCATGATTGGCTCCTTGCTTTACCTTTGTGCATCTAGACCAGATATCATGTTGAGTGTGGAAATTTGTGCATGTTTTCAAGCCGCACCTATGGAAAGCCACTATGTGGCGGTCAAGCGAATCTTTCGACATTTGGCTTATACCCCAAATTTTGGCTTATGGTACCCAAGAGGAGCAAACTTCAACCTTGTGGGCTATTCGGACTCCGATTAGGCGGGAGACAAAGTGGATAGGAAGTCAACTTCCGGAGGGTGCCAATTCCTTGGTTGCTCTTTGGTGAGTTCGTCTTCTAAGAAGCAAAGTTGTGTGTCTCTCTCGTCCACCGAAGCGGGGTATGTGGCCGCCGGTAGTTGTTGTGCACAACTTCTATGGATGAGGCAAACTTTAAAGGATTACGGTGTCATTTGTGACAAAGTGCCTCTTTGGTGTGACAATGAAAGTGACATCAAGATTTCTCTCAACCCGGTGCAACACTTCAAGACGAAGCATATTGAGATACGGTATCATTTCATCCGGGATCACATTAGGCGAGGGGAGATCGAGCTCAACTATGTCAACACCCATGATAACCTTGCAGATATCTTCACGAAGCCCTTGGATGAAGCAAGATTTCGCGAGTTAAGGCATGAGCTAAATATCATTGATTCGAGCAATGTGGCTTGAACCTTTACACACCCCACCATACTCATCATGATGTCTTGTTTAAGTGTAGGCATTGACATAGGGGGAGTGTTGTTCTCTCAGTGAACTCTTCCTCCCCACATTATGCATAAATTGATCAAGTCTTTCACTTTAGCCATTTTTTATGGTACTTGTGCTTCAAAGACGAGTTTTGGTCATGGGCCCAAGGATAATTCTTCGCGGCGCCATACCATTTGACTCAAACATAGGTGGCTCTGGCCACCACCCTTGTGCAAGGGTGTTTTCTTTGTTGTGTGTTTCCTTTTGCCTTGCTCCTTCGGTTCTCCTAGATGCTTGAATTCTCCAAGGAGTGGCTTTTTGTTTGCTTCTTGCACTCTTGGGGGCTTCATCATCATAATACAGTGTGTTGCTTCCATCCTAAGCATTCTCATCTCAAGCCATATTTTCCAAATGTACACAAGTTTGATCTTTTTGTGCATGGGCTAATGCAACTTGGCGGTACAACTGGTGGTCAGAGCGGTTCTACCACTCTTCCACTAAGTTGTGTAGTCCCAGCGGTACTTCCGGTCTTGCTCGAGCGGTTCTATCTCTCTTGCTTGTACCTGTACCACTGGCCGGTAGTACCGGTATTGGGAAGCGGTACTACCGCTGCTTCTGGCATGGAAGTACTGCCCTCAAACACCGGCTAGCTACATGTGCGGTACTACCACTCTTCAGAGCCGTACCACCGGCTGACATCTGGGCGCATATATATAGGGTGCGGGCTGAAGGGATATTCTATTTCCCCTTCGCTCCCATCCCACGTCTGAACCCTAGCCGCCGGTTGCTCTACCAATTGCCTCGGAGCGCCCTCAGGCATTCTGTATGGGTCGATCCTTCATCGGATCCGCTTCGCGGAGGTCGCCTCCCTTCCGATCTCCTCCCATGGATACCGGTAATGCCCTATTTCCTCTTGTTCTTAGGGGTCCTTTTGTTGAATCCTTCCTCTAGGGCATTGCTTTTACTCCCGCATTTTTGGCCAAATGATTGGTGGGAGAGATCCTTATAAACTCCTCCTTTTCTTGTGCTTAGTTAGAAGTAGGAATATTGCATCTAGATTCATAGTACGGTTGTACCCGTTCTTCAACACGGTAGATCCGCTCTCAGCGGTACTACCTCTCCTCCCGAGCGGTACTACCGCTTTGGTGGTTCTATCGGTCGAACAACCGAAACAACCGCTTTCTCTGAACCCATCTGAATTGTTCTTCTTCTACTTACGAACATGAGATTTATTCTTCTGATCTTGTGTACATTCCTCTCATCTTTGCTAGGGTATCTGTGTGCTCTCTGTGTGCGTTTGCAGGTGGCTCTAGCTCTCGTGCTGCTCAGAAGTCTCAGAACACCAAGAAGAGGGCCCGTAGGGGCAAACCATCGGATGATAGTGAGGATACTCGCGAGGTTGTGATCCCTACCAAAGCCACTCGCCGGGAGAAGTCTGCTGCTGCCAAGCAGTGTGCTGCAATACCTATGCTCAAATGGAAGCTTTCGGACTGGGAAAAGTTCCGTTTCCAGGATCCCTACACTATGCCGCCGCATCCTCGATGGAACAACCCTCAGTTCTAGAATGAGTTGCAGTTAAGGGTTGTGTCAGAAATTTTCGAGCACCACAAGAACAAGTTCACCCGGATGTGGTCCATTGACATCGATCACTGGAGGAACAACCTTGGTTACTTTGGAGAGGCTCTGGAGATCTGTGAGGAGTTTGATTTGATCAAGCTCATGATTGTGAATTGTGACTTTGATGTGCAGCTCATTCATCAGTTCTATGCCACAGTACACTTCGGCAACAATGATGCGCATCACTTGTCCTTTATGTGTCGTGATGAGTTCTTTCATGTCCCTTGGAGAGCCTTCTGCAATGCTCTTGGCTATGAGGATACTGGGTTGAAGGGCCAAGGTGGTCTCCGTCCTCACGACTGCGCCCACCCCATGGACAAGGTGAAGCTTGCCCCTCTATACATCTCGGGTCATGGTATTGTTGCTAAATCCAATGACCTTCTGTTAGTCTATGATATTCTGCATCGTGTGTTCCGCTATGTGCTGCTACCCAAGGTTGGGAATCAAGACGATATTTATGGTTATCTTGTGGATTTGCTTGTGGCCATGAAGACCAAAATGGGTTCTGGTGCCATGTTTGATGTCTCCAAGTGGATGTGGGAGGAGATGTACAATATGGTGTGGTACCGCAAGGTACCAATCTATGCTCCTTTTGTGATGCAGTTTCTGAACTCCGTTTGGGCAGTCCGTAGGCCAGGAGAACCTCTCACCACTCCAGCTAATCTCATGGAGCATGAGGTTAAGGTATTGAGGAAAGAAGCATAAGACTCCTCGTTTTCCTACGGACAATCAGGAGGATGTGTTTGCTACCTCGGACGACGATGACTTTGAGTTGGAGCCTGGGGCCCAGCCCACTTGGGTTGAGAAGATGACTACCAAGATCAAGAAGACTTTTTGCTTGCAAACTCATATTCAGAAGAAGCTCTACCAGGCTCATGTTGCTGAGAAGATGGCGCATCGCAGGTAGATTTAGTTGATGAGGCACCTTAATGTGCCAGATGTGAAGAGTGGCTCTGATAAGACCATCACTCCTGAGGATACGTCGTGCTTGGAGAACTTTCAGTGGTCTGATGAAGAGCCTGCTACCTCTGCTGTTCATGGTCCTGAGGGTGTTACCGTGGAACCTGAGGAGTCTGGGGAGTCGGAGGAGTCTGATGAGGATTCTGACGATTCGGCGGCGACGGACGTGGAGAGCTACTGAGCCCTAGGGCGTTAGCTTCGCTCTTTTCCTTTTTGGTGTCTTGATGCCAAAGGGGGAGAGCACCCTATTAGCTCACGGGATTGCATGGGGGGTTCGCTTGCAGTTGCTTTCTTCGGTTGTTCTATTTGCTTTGCTTTCTAGTGTCTTGTTGAACTTGTGGTGTGACCCTGTGCTGGTATGAGACTTGCATCCCTTATCTAGTTATCTTTGCTCTAATGATGTCCTGTTCTGGTATTACGTGCTTTATGTATGTTATTTTCTTTTGCTGTCATTGGTTGGTTTATAAAATCTAGGGGGAGCTTTGACCCTAGTGTGAACATTTTGCATTCCAAAAGCAAACTCTAAATAGTGCTCACACTCAGGGGGAGCCCCATCTATATTTTCTAGATCTCCCGTGTTTTTCGTGTGGTTGTCATCATCCACCAAAAAGGGGGAGACTGTAAGGGCATTTCATGCCTTAGGGTTTTGATGATGATGACAACATGCGTGTGGACTAATCGTGCGTCCCAGTTTTCTCAGGTACACATTGTGTGGCACAAGACGATTAGGCCTTCCCTCTACGCGGAAAAGATCAAAGACAGAGTTTCCGACGTTTTTATTCCTTTGGTCGTAGGATATCCATACTTTTTAGAGGGAGTCCTCATCGGAAGGTATTGGGTGAATCACTACATGTACACATTCTTTGCACCCACCATATACCCTCTGTTCAAGGAGAGAAGGTTCCCAAAGTCCTCTGTGACTGTGCAGTTTTGCTCATCGCGATAGTACCGCTGGCATGCAGTTTCGGTCAAACCACCGCTCCAGGTACCACTCAGGGGTGACACCCTTCTATACCGGGTATGGTGGTAGACCGGTGATGGAACGAAAGTTCCGGTTTGTCTTGACAAATCGGTACTACCGGTGTTCAGGGCGGTAGTACCGCCTGGAACTCCATCGCCCAGGAATTGCTGGTCCAGCGGTAGCTCCGGCCCAACCACCGCTCCAACTACCTGTCTAGGGTGAAAAACTTCTGTTGTGAAGCGGTAGCCGAGCGGTGGTGGAACGGTAGTTCCGGTTTATTCCGATATACCGGTGGCTCCACCGGAAGTACCGCTTCTATGGGTTTTTGCGCATAACAGTTGGATCTAAGGGGACCCTATTTAAGGAGGTGCTTCTCCCACCTCCCACCTATCTCTTCTCTCTCTCTCTCTCTCTCTCTCTCTCCATTAATGTCCTTGAAGCTTTCTTGCCCGATCTCTCTCTCTAGCCACTCAAACTTGTTGATTTGCTAGGGATTGAAGGAGGACACCTAGATCTACACTCTCACCAAAGGAAACTTGATTCCCCCAATACTTTCTTTTGTGGATTTTGTTACTCTTAGGTGCTTGGACACCCTAGTCGGAAGAGGTCACTTTGGAGCCACATTCCATTGTGGTTAAGCTCCGAGGTTTCGTTGGGAGCCCCTAATTAAGTTGTGGAGAGAGCCCCAACCTTGTTTGTAAAGGTCCAGTTGCTGTCTTCAAGGGCACCAATAGTGGAATCACGACATCTCGCATTGTGTGAGGGCGTGAGGAGAATACGGTGGCCCTAGTGGCTTCTTGGGGAGCATTGTGCCTCCACACCGCTCCAACGGAGACGTACTTCCCCTTAAAGGGAAGGAACTTCGGTAACACATCCTCGTCTCCATCGGTTCCGCTTTTGGTTATCTCTCACCTTTACTTGTGCAAGCTATATTGTGTTATATCCTTTGCTTGCTTGTGTGCTTATTGTTATTGCAACATATAGGTTGCTCACCTAGTTGCATATCTAGACAACCTACTTTGGTGCAAATTTTAATTTGGTAAACAAAAGTTATAAATTGTTAGTTGCCTATTCAGCCCCCCCCCCTCTAGTCAACTATATCGATCCTTTCAACAGCAACCCGTGCAACCTAGGAGCTGACCCATTTGGTTACTTTGCCGTCTGTGGCAGACGAAAAAGGTTGGGGGGTTGCCGTCTATGGCAGACGACAAAGGCTGGGGGGTTTGCCGTCTGTGGCAGACGACAAAGGCTGGGGAGGGCATGACGCGTGGCCGATGTCAGATAGCAGATAGCAAAGGGGAGGGCATGTTTACTGTCTGCTGGCAGACAGCAAAGCCTCCTGTTAGCCACCTAACGTGGCTAACGTGGCTAACGTCAGTTGTTTGTCGTCCACCTTCTTTGTCGTCTGCCACCGACGACAAACCGGTCTTTGTCGTCCGCTGGCAAAAAGCAGAGGGCAAATCGGCTGTTTACCGTTACTTACCGTACGGGGCATGTTTTCCGTCTGCGACTGATGGCAAAGACCTTTGCCTTGGCAGACGGCAAATCAGCTGATTCCTGTAGTGATAAACTCACTCCATTTGGCATGTCTCTCATTCAATTTAGTTTGACCCTTAAGGTACTCATGATCCGTATGGATGAAAAATTCGCGAGGGCGAAGGTAATGCTCCCACACACGCAAAACTGACACTAAGGCATATAGCTCCTTGTCATAAATGGGATAGTTAAGTTGTGCTCCGGATAGTTTCCACTAAAATAAGCAATAGGGCGCTTCTCTTGCATCAACACACCTCCTATGCCATTACCACTAGCATCGCAATGAACTTCAAAAGTTTTATCAAAGTTGGGCAAAGCAAGCAAAGGAGCATGTGTAAGCAAATTCTTAAGCTCATGAAATGCGGTATCTTGGGATGGTCCCCAAACAAATGGTGTTCAAGTCATGCAAAGGTGAGGCAATCATGCTAAAGTCCTTGAGAATCTACGATAGAAATCGGCTAAGCCAATGAAGCTACACACTTGTTGCAAGTTGGTTGGTTGTGGCCAAGTTTTAATGGCATCAATATTAGCTTCATCTACATGACCACCCTTAGAAGACACAACAAAGCCTAAGAAAACAAGCTTGTCAACACCAAATTTGCATTTCTCCCTATTAGCATAAAGGCGCTCTTTTCTAAGAGTTTGCAAAATGGTTCTAAGATGGGTGACATGATCTTCTAGAGACTCGCTAAATACAAGTATATCATCAAAGTAGACCACAACAAAATTTCCAATGTAGGGGCGAAGGACATAATGCATCACACGCATAAAAGTACAGGGTGTTTCGGATAAGCCCATAGGCATGACCAACCATTCATACAAGCCAAATTTGGTTTTGAAAGCGGTTTTCCATTCATCACCTTCTTGGATGCGTATTTGATAGTAGCCACTAAGATCAATTTTAGAGAAAATTGTGGCTCCGCTAAGTTCATCTAGCATATCATCAAGGCATGGAATGGGGTATCTATAACGAACAATGATAGCATTGATGGGACGGCAGTCGGAACACATGTGAAAACTACCATCTTTCTTAGGCACAAGAATGATCGAAATGGCACAAGGGCTTAAGCTTTCACGTACATGACCATTGTCAATGAGGTGTTGTACTTGCCTTTGGATTTGTTTTGTCTCGTCCGGGTCGACGCGGTACGATGCCTTGATCGGTAGGGGTGCACCGGGTATATGGGGTCGATGCGGTGTTCGATGCTTCGAAGTGGAGGTACTCCCCAAGGTAGCTCATCGGGGAAAACGTCCTTGTATTCCTGCAACAAACGAGACGACACTAAAGGTAGATGGTGAGAATTGTTAGTCCATGCCACCTCGTCCTTGCACACGAGGACATAGTGTATGACACGGGATGGGTCCTCACTCACTTCTCTCATCTCTCGTTTGGTGGCTAAGAGAACTAGGTTTTTCTTGTCGATCATCGTGGAGGCACTCATTTTTGGCTTGTGGCACCCACTCTCTTTTGTGTGGCTCACTATCTCACTATTCTCTCCACGATGGGTAGATGCTTGCTTGTCGGCGATCACTTGGCCAGGCGACAAGTGTCGTAGCACATATTCCTTTCCTTTCATCTTGAAGCTATATTGATTGGTTCTTCCATTGTGGATGACACCGTCGTCAAATTGCCAAGGTCGTCCAAGTAGGAGGTGGCAAACGGATATGAGAACCGCATCACACTCCAAGGTGTCTTCATAGGCGCCGAACTTGAAGGATACTTGCACGGTATGTTCTACTTGAATAGTGCTAGAGTCGTTAAGCCATTGGACCTTGTAGGGGCGAGGATGCTTCATCTTGACCAATTGTAGCTTAGAACATAGCTCTTCACTTGCCTCATAACCAAAAGATAATATCATGTTGGTTATTTTGATTCGCATCAGGATTTGTCCTTGTATGTTTATTTTATTGTGAATCGCCGCACATGGCAACACATGGGCATATGAATTGCATGCCCAACAACGAACATCATTTTTTTGTTTCATGATAATGTACGAGATTCATCTGTATGCTACAACATGACAATGCCTTAGGAGACATCGGATCTTCCTTCTTAGCTCGGGGGGAGTCACGGGTGGCGCACATCTACTCTCCATTTGATGGCGGTGGCGGATTGACATGAACACCGGGGGGAGGGGGAAGGGGGTATCAGGGCATGGAGCGAGGCAATTGGCGGGGGACTTCTTGGTGGTTCATGGGGAAGTACACTGTGAAAGAGAGTGGCTCAATGACAAAGGTGTGAGATGTTCGTTATCTAGTTTTAGAGGACCAGCAATAAATGTCCAACTACGGGAGACCGAGCGGGCTGAAAAAATGATAGGGTGTATCGTGGGATGGGGTTTCTATGTTGAGACCGCGTGTTGGAGATAGCATTGCGGATAGTCTGGACAACCATATTTCTTTCCCGCATATGGGATGGATTTGGGGGAGGCCGGACTGTCTAGGCGGTTGAATTTTAGGAGACTGTTGGGCGCCTGTTTGATGGAGGCCGGACTGTCAAGACAGTTGAATTTTAGGAGTATGCCAAACCCTCCCAGACATATGAAGCAGAAATGAACTTAGACCTTGAAAATGATCTTAAACATTTATTTGGTTCATTTATGTGTCCTACATTCGTCACGTTAAACCGGACTGAAATAAGGACAACGGTCCAATTTTATTTTATTTTTATAAAACATTCGTCGGCTGACTCCACCGCACCACGGCGCAACCCGACGCGACGCAGCGCGCCGCAACCCGATGCGACGCAGCGCGCCACAGCGCGACGCGACGCAGCCGCGCGCCATAGTTCTGGGTCCCACGGATATAGTCACCGGTATATACTTTCTCCCTTCGTCCTCAAAATTCCGCTTCAATCCCCAATCCCCCGGAGCAGTCCAGTCTCCTCCCTCCCCTTGGCGCAGCGCATCAGGCCAGCCAGCCAGCAACGGCACCAGAGCGATGCGGCCCCCCACCCGCAGCGAGTTCGGCTTCTCCGTCGCCGGCAGGCGCAAGCGCTCGCCGGAGTTCCCCTGCGTGTCGCGCTTCCGGCAGCGGCGGCTCATCTCCTTCCTCGGGCACCACAACTTCTACCGCACCGTGGATGTGTAAGCACGCAGTCGTGTCTCCCCCTCCCCCCCTTCAAACCTGCCTCTGCGAATGCATCTCTTGATCCGGGCAACGCACGCGCGCGCGCAGGTTGGTGACCCAGACGGACGTGTTCCTGTGCCTGAAGCACCTGGCCGAGCTGGTGGACGCGGGCTCCTGGGACAAGGCCATCGACTACCTCTCCCGCTTCCTGCCGTCCGACGGCCCGCTCGGCGTCCACGGCCGCGCCCTCTTCCACTACCTCCGCGTGCACAAGGCCATCGACGACGTGCTCGCCGGAGCCCCGGAGGCCCGCTCCGTCACCACCGCCCTCGACCAGTGCATCATCCGCCACCCCACCAAGAGCCACGCCCTCACCAGGCTCCGCGCCATCTTCTCCTCCCTCCTCTGCTCCAAGAGATACAGGTAAAATCCAACACTGCTATCGCTGCAAGCCTGCAATCGATTCGATATATAGATAAAATGAGCATTGGTCCGTCAAATGGGATCTTGATTTCGTTGCGTTGCGTAGGGCTGTCCTGGACATAGGGCGCGTGAGGCACAAGGCTAAACTGACTATCGTCGACTTGGTTTGTAAGACTCCAGAGTTGAAAGACCACATGCGACACGCCCGCGGCCCAATGGAACCCCAGAACGTGCTTCCCATTGGCTTCGGCTACGCCTGGTACGCCTACCGGTCCATTTGATGCAATCATGTGACTCTAAAAACTGGCTCTGTTTGATCACCTCTCATTCTCATATATATGCTGCAATTAATCTTTACTAGTTTCCGTCCGAGGCGCCACGTGAAGAAACGAGGCGGCCGGGTCTCGGCGTCTGTGCTTGGCAGGCTTTATCTTGAGAAGAAGAAGAAGATGTATGTACACACAGCACAGACTATCTTGTCATGAAACTGAGATGCTCTTCAATTCTCTCTTCTTGCTGGCTCTTGATGGTACTCTGACAGACTAATGGGATATGTTGCTGCGTGTTCCTTTCTTTGTGCAGGCTGCCTTCTTTGACTTCAGACGATCACTCCCAGGGGTTAACTCGTGGTACGATACCATCATACAAATTATGTTATGGTTGTTTAGTAATTATGTCCCCAAAGTTGTATGCTACATGTGAACTTCTTGGTAATTAGTTTGTTGCTTTTCTCTTCCTGAATGGCAGAGTCATTAATTAAGGCCAAGGAATGGCTTGTGGATCTTGTTGGTAGGTAAACCTTCTCATTTATGAGTCTGTAACTCCATAACACAACAACTGATGAACTTATGTGATCTAATTCAGAGATAAGTTTGGAAACCGGCAAGATGAGTGAAGCGGAACTGACTCAATCTGCCTCTAACAAAGGTAACTTCACACCCTCTCCGTCCACCAAACATTTAGCTAAGTTATAGTCTCACTTGAAGAAAGCCTTCAGTTTTGTCCACCAAAACACTTCAGTTTATTGTCATTGTCTCCACTTTCTATTTGGAGTATTTTCTGGCAGTAATAAATTTGTGAATCCTTGCTGCATTGTTGGTCACATGTGCACAACCATGCCTCTGTAGCTTACATGTCCACACAATTAGAATGCGATAACTCATGCAACGACGATGCTTGCTTGCATCTCTCATTAACTTTGTTACTACAGTGCCCCGAGTTATCTCTGTTGCAAACTTGCAATAGGTTCTTTGCTCTTACCACATTGATTTCGTGGCCTGCTATGGACCTGTAATACATCCTGATGCTACATTCTCCGGCAGCATAATTGGTTCGGCTGCCTAGATGCTACCGCTTCTAACTGCTGAACTCATGGCAGGTGGTCCGGTTACTCCAGTCTCACGGACTAATCTTGCTACCTTCAAAATGGTTACTAATCGTAGTAAGTTTACTGAACATCCAAGCCAGTACCATTAGTCCGTGCAATTAATCCATGACATTGTTCCCTGTTAAAGGCCACAAAATGTACAATGGCTATATGCCCTTGTGACATTTAATCTGTGTGCCCTGTAATTTCTTTATATGCCCTTATGATGTTTACTTTATTGTCCATGTCATACTGTAAATGTGCATTTGTTCATTTGTTGTCAATAATCTTATCTTTTTTCCAATGGCAGCATTATTCCGCAAGGCAAAAGAATGGATGGTATATTTTACAGGTTAAACTAGACTCTGCTCTGCATGTTTTCATTTGCTTGTATACTTGTTCATTTATGCATGAACCATTGTGCTCAACTTACCGTTGATCTCTAGCTTGGTTATGCGATAGCAACTGATGGAACTTACGTGATCTTCAGAGGAATGTTTGAAAGCTTGGCCAGACGCGAGTCAAGATGATCTACCTCAACTTTTCTGCAAGGATGGTAACTCTTTCACCCACCAGACATGTATTTCTTTAATGACCCCTTGTTTAGTCAATTGTCATTATCTCCCTTTTTTCCCATATAAATACTGGTGTCCCTTTTGGGACACTCCATTTGCCTCACTTATCACATTTCATTTTCACAACACTATAAGGCAATTATCTTCATAATAGAATTAGCTAATATTACTAGCCTTAATTTGGTACCACATATGTTTTTTCTACAGTCAGTTTATTGCACTTATCACACCGACTTTGTTGATTTTACTTTTGAAGTGCTGCACTAGATTAATACTTAGGGGACTCTTGTGCACATTGTTCTTACTGCGCTGACTTGCTTTTGAAGTGATACACAGCCATTGTTTAAATTCGTCAGCATCATTATGGTCGGATCCTATGCACATTGTTCTTACTGCACCAACTTGCTTTTGAAGTGCTCTACTGTTCTTAGCATGTCCCAGTGATGTGACCTGTGCATAAGAAGTATATCAACATGATAAATTCTCTTCCACTTTTATTATTCGATTCATGTGCACATCGTTTGAGCTATTTGCAAAAGTTATTTATTATCTATAGAAGATCTATGGTGGACATATGTTTCCTTGGTTTTTCATTTCGTCATTCTTTTGTATCTGATGTGTGCATGATAATTCGGTCTTGTCAGGATTGATGTTGTTCTTTGCACTTCTTCCCGCTGCCATTAATAACCACCAAACCTCTTTGCAGGTGATCCTGATGGCACAGTATCCCATTATTCCCATACAGTGCCTGGTAGCTTGACTAGTCTTGCTGAAAATTCAGCGTTTGCATCAGTCAAAAAGCCAGGTAAATTAGTTGCATATTCTCAAATCTCCATACCAGGCTAACCCCATCTGCAAAATTTATCGTAGAATTGGTTGTTAAAAGTACCAAATTTATTGGTTGACAGGTTATTTATATCGTGATTAACGGATTTTGAGTTCCCATTCTTAAATACTTGGAAACTACTCCCTCTATATTTCTTTGCAGAGCGAGTAGAAGTTTAACTTGCATTCTGTATGAAAAGACATTAAATGGAGAACACATCCTAGCAAAACATAGGTGATAATACTAGTTGTATGCATCTTTTGATAAATTTTGAGACCATCTAAAATCGTTATATTTACGTGCATTTAAGAAGAGCAGGCAATGCTTATGTACCGGACACTACTAATACTTGTTGGATTGCAGACTTCGCAGATTGAAACCGGAACTGAAGATCAGCAAGCAAAACGTGAAGATCAGCAAGCAACGTGAGTGTCTAATTGAGTGGTAGCATCGATTGTACCACCTGCTGCTTTTGCCTTTGCGAAGACGGTCAATTAGCTACCTACTGGTGCTACTTGACGTTAAGCTACTTGTTAGGGGCTTGCAAGTCTTGTGTATCTTCTATTGTTATGTTATCCTGCAACTCTTTCTCCTAGTTCCTGCTTCCTACTATCATTAGGGCAAGTGAACCAGATCTATGTGTATGTAAGCTGCAGTCTGAATGTGTGAGAACTGAAAAAAAATTCGAAATCTGGATCTTCTTATTCTGTGCAAAGTGTGAGTGCAATTTCTTAAAATTTCTGACCTTGCATGTCAAGTTGGTGGATCATGAAAACTTTCTGAAAAAGAATATGTTCATTTTAGGGCATCTCTGGTACATCCCTCAGAAGTTATATTTGAGGGCAAAATTTCCATTTTGTGGGATTAGACCCCATCTAGCAGATCCCTATATACTGCATTTTCCTCAAATTCGACTTTCTATCCCTTAAACATTTCCCTCAAACTCTGCCCCTTCTTCCTGGACCTCCTGAATCCCATCCCCAAGTGAAGCCCTTTGGCGTGGGTCTGAAGTGTGAAGGGGCAGTGGTGGCGATCAAGAAGACACTAGCTAGTACTTAGGGCATGTACAATGGTTGATAAGATAGTCTTATCTTAAGTTTTGCATGTAATTTAAAGATGACAAAGAAAAATGTCTACAATGGGTCATCTCTTAGTCTTATCTTGAATAACTAGCAATTCCTAAAAATGTGGTGAGACATATTGTGCTAAGAGATCATCTCTTGTCTTATTTTAAATAAGAGAAGACAAGCCTTCTCTTATGAGTTCTCTCTCCTCCACCTCATCATTTATCCTACGTGGCACTCCTAAGATAGCACCATTGTACATGCCCTTACTAGCACTTGAAGAAGGCTGTCACCATTGGGTGCCAAGAGAGGATGGCACGAGTCGTAAATAAGAGGGTGGGTTTTGGTCATTTCCCGAAGTCGCCAGCCCCTTTTGCTCTGTTTGTTTGGGTCCGTCTAGCCTTTCGCGGCTCCACGGTCAAGGAGAGACCTCCTCCATCTTTTTTGTCGGAAAAAAAGACCAACCATATCTTGTAGTACGATACCAACACAACAGGGCTACTGCTGATACGGCAGGCAGGCAAGCGGCAGCCCGCCCTTGCTATACCCAAATTCGGGCAGACCCCACTTTATTTCGTTTTGCTAATACGATCCACTTAACGCACCGCATACTAGTATTGTCACGGTTCTAGAATAATGTTTGTAAATAGTTGCACCAGAGAGCATCATGCGTCATGTGTAAAATTCATTAATCTTGAAATAAGGATGATCAAACCCCACTAGATAATTAATTCAACTAGGTTCAAATTAAAATCTTCTCAATGAACCTAAAATGCCCTCAAAATGTTTATGATTTATGGAACATGGTGAAATCCTCTACCAAAACTGGAGCACATTTTTCCGGGACACATTTGGGCTTTGATCTAAATCACTAAATATTTGAATTGGAGTTCTAAATTCCTATAAAAATATTTATAGCTCCAATATTTCTGGAATTTGCCGTGGGGCTTTGGAATAATCCATTTAGTACGCGCAATAATTTTTAGAAGCAATAAAATTGATTTGGTTTGAAAACCAAATTCAATTTTTTTTTGCAAAATAGAATAACAAAAAACAAAATTAGAAAAACACAGAGAGAGGGGGAGAGAGAGAACTCACCTGTGGCCCCGCTTGTCGGCCCAGCACACCAGGGGCAGGGTCGTCTTCCTCTTCTTGCCAGTCGGACGCAGAGCACGATGCCGACGCGTGGGCACGCGCCCGAGCCACCTCCCACTCGCCTGCCTGCGTGGATGCACGGGATAGACTCCCCAGAGCCCTCCAGATCGAGCTGACAGCCTCGCTCACTCTCTCCCCTCGCTTCTCCCTCGCTCTCCCCATCATGGCCGAAACCGCCATGGCCGCGCCGCCGTTGTTTCCGTAGCCACCGTGCTGCCCTCCCTTAGCCTGTGTCAAGAAGATCTGCCTCGTCGCCCTCTTCATCACCACCAAGCCATGCGAGCCCAGACGCCCTGCAACATCACCAGCTTCATCGTCTTCTTTCTCCAGCACCGGAGATCGCCACCGTCGTTCCTGTAGACGGGAGACGTCCAAACAGCACTATGAAGTAATTGAAACGGAAAAGTGGAAACTGAAGTAGACACACTAAACAGAAGACGAACGTGCTTGCCCAAGCGACAAGCCTCACAAGTATGCTCGTCGAGCTTATTACATGAGAAAGAAAAACTCCTAAAAATCTGACGCAAAACAGCGGGGTTGGGGTGGCCCAAGCGAGCATGCCAAAGGTCGACACCGGCGGCGAGGGCGACGAGTGTGGAGGTGGAGGCGTCAGCGTGCACGGAATAAAGCTCATCAAGGCTATCACATCAGTGAAGCACCATCCGGGTACAGGCATCCTTCACAGAAAAACCAACACGGTCAAATTCAACAGGAAGTGGATTCTCATGAGTAAGACGACAAACGGAAACTAAACTAGTGACTAAGTCAGGTGAGACAAGGACATTAGACATAGTGATAGGTAAAGAAGAACCGTTGCCAACGGTTATACGAGTGGGTGTGTTAACTGGAGTGGAAGAGGATAGGTTACCGGGATGAGCTGTCATATGTGCAGTAGCACCCGAGTCCATGTACCAGTCGCCTCCACCGCCATAGTTACTCGGCGACGGCGCCGAGTGTAGGGCGGCCAGGAGGGTAGGGTCCCACGGTGCAGGTACCGGCTTCGGTGGCTGGCCTCCATAGGGCGGCGCCCGGGCGGGCGCGCCATAGCCACCGAGGGGTGGCGGCGTGAGCGAAGCACCATAGATCCTCAGCTCGGCTTTTCCTTCCGAACGCCGAACTGAGCATCAGGGGCTGCTGTCTATGTGATAACATTTTTATATGTTTTTGAACACATACCTCAAAGCCTGTTAACAGACTTGTACAGGCTTCTGTCAGCCCGCTCTTGGCGGACCGAACCTTCCGAATCACCGCACTCATAACAATGCGGTGTTCCTCGTCGATGGAGGCGCCGTTAAGCACCTCCAGCAAATTGTCCGGCGCCTCCGGATGGACGGAGGTCGCCGGCGTCGTAGGCTTGCCCTTCTTATGAAGGCGCCGCCTGTCGGACTCCGGAACCGTTGATGGTTCCGGAGCAGTGTCCGGCCCGGAGCCGGACTTGGATCCCTCCGGGTCTTTACCCCCTTTGGGCCTGGAGTCTGGGAGGTCGCCTTGCGGCGCCTCCAGGACCACCTCCTCCTGGTTTAGTCCATTTCGGGACTCCACCTCGGTGTCGTCCGTAGGGAGAGGGGAGGAGGCCGTCGGAAGTGAAGCACTATTCACATCCGACTAATCCAAGGAGCCGCTCGTCGAATCGTCGAGCTGAGCCTTGGGCGGACTGCATGATCAAATTCGGCGTCAGAAAATCCCAAATAATGGAGGAGCGTCATAAGTCATTCGGATATCCGGATGCTTACGAATTTGCCAGGGGCTTGACCCTGGATGGCCATTCCTCCCCGCCATCTTCAGCATCGGAGGTGTAGTCCAGAAGGAGGGTTCTCCCCTTCTTGGACCCTCCGGCCTCCCCAGTTGGGGCGGCCTTTCTTTTCTTTCCTCCCCCCGTTGGAGGGGGAGAGGCTTCTTCTTCCTCCTCCTCCTTGTCTTTCAGAGGCGGAGGGTGCTTCGGGGTTGTCGGGCGATGAACCCGACACCACCAGGCGCCGGGAGCTCTTTCGAGTCTCCGTGGCCTTCTTCTTGGCTTTCTTCTCCGGCACCACGTGAGGTGCCGGAACCAGCAGCCCCGTCAATCGGGCGTCCGCTGGGTCTTCTGGTAGGGGAGCCGGACAGATAACCTGCCCGGACTTCTTCAACCAATCCTGTCAAAGGTAGGGGAGTTTAGATCCCGCATAGAGTCAGACTATGAAAGACAAGAGTCCCGTAAAGGGTAGAATAGCTTACCTCGTTGGCCTGGCGCCACGAGCTGAATCCGCGATCTTCGGTAGCGGATGCGGGGGCCTCGGTGCCCTTGAACAGCACCTTCCAGGCATCTTCATACGTGGTGTCGAAGAGCCCGCTCAAGGTTTGGTGTTGTGCCGGATCAAACTCCCATAATTTGAAGGCCCGTTGTTGGCATGGGAGGACCCGGCGGATAAGCATAACCCGGACTACATTGACGAGCTTGAGATTCTTGTTCACCAGCTTTTTAACGCAGGTTTGGAGTCCGGTCAGCTCTTCCGAATCTCCCCATGTTAGGCCCGTCTCTTTCCAGGAGGTGAGCCGTGTGGGAAAGCCAGATCGGAATTTGGGGGGCCGCTTCCCATTTGGGGTCGCGCGGCTCGGTGATGTAGAACCACCCCGATTGTGACCCTTTTATTGTCTCCACAAAGGAGCCCTCGAGCCATAGGACGTTGGCCATCCGGCCCACCATGGCACCTCCGCACTCCGCTTGGCGGCCGCCCACTACTTTTGGCTTGACATTGAAAGTCTTCAGCCATAAGCCGAAATGGGGTTGGATGCAGAGGAAGGCCTCGCACACGACGATAAACGCCGAGATGTTGAGGATGAAGTTCGGGGCCAGATCGTGGAAGTCCAGGCGGTAGTAGAACATGAGCCCCCGGACGAACGGGTGAAGAGGAAAACCCAGTCCGCGGAGGAAATGGGGAAGAAAAACAACCCTCTCATGGGGCCTGGGGGTAGGGATGAGTTGCTCCACATCTGGAAGCCGGTGCGCGATGTCGTCAGACAGGTATTCGACCTTCCTCAGCTTTTTGATTTGCCCCTCCGTGACGGAGGAGGCCATCCATCTACCTCCCGCTCCGGACATGATTGGAGAAGGTTGAGGTGGGAAGTGCGGGCTTGGGCGTTGGAGCTCGAGCGCAGGGACGAATAAGCAAAGGAGGAAGAAGGCGTAAATGGAAAGGGTAGATTCTTATCCCCTTATATGGGCGGCTGAAACTACGAGCCCCCATCGGCCTAATAAAATCCGCTTATCTCCCAAGCGCCGCGGTTGATGGCGCGGTTGGGTTACTCACGCCCGTATTGATGAGAATCCCGGAATAAGGGGACACGATCTCTGCTTTGACAAGACGTGCCAAGGAAACCGCCTTGCTAAACGCGCTGAGGTGGAACAGTAAAATGATTCGAATAAAGGCTTGGCCATGGCGTGATGTCACGCTGCGGAATACGTCAGCAGATTAGATTTGTGTGGATATTATTCTCTCTACGGTGGTATGTGGAACTTATTTTTGTAGAGCCGGACACTATCCTTGTGTTCAACATCTTCTATGAAGTATTCGGAGGAGGAACCCGTCTTGCAATGCCGAAGACAATTTGCGCGCCGGACTCGTCGTCGTTGAAGCCTGGTTCAGGGGCTACTAAGGGAGTCCTGGATTAGGGGGTGTCCGGATGGCCGGACTATGACCTTTGGCCGGACTCCCAGACTATGAAGATAGAAGATTGAAGACTCCGTCCCGTGTCCGGATGGGACTTTCCTTGGCGTGGAAGGCAAGCTTGGCGATACGATATGAAGATCTCCTCCCATTGTAACCGACTCTGTGTAACCCTAGCCCTCTCCGGTGTCTATATAAACCGGAGGGTTTTAGTCCGTAGGACGAACAACAATCATACCATAGGCTAGCTTCTAGGGTTTAGCCTCTCTGATCTCGTGGTAGATCCACTCTTGTACTACCCATATCATCAATATTAATCAAGCAGGAGTAGGGTTTTACCTCCATCTAGAGGGCCCGAACCTAGGTAAAAACATCGTGTCCCTTGTCTCCTGTTACCATCCGCCTAGACGCACAGTTCGGGACCCCCTACCCGAGATCCGCCGGTTTTGACACCGACACAAACCCTTGGTCGTAGATGTTTTCATCATGCTCATCCTCCACGATCATGTTGTGCATGATCACACAAGTAGTCATCACCTCCCAAAGCTTCTGGGTGCTCCATGTTAGTGCAGGGTTTCGAACGATACCCCATTGAGATCGAAGCACACTAAAAGCATGCTCCAAATCCTTCCTAGCACTCTCTTGCAAATCTCTGTCTTTTCTCTCCTTGCGGATTGTGTATTGTCTTCACAAAAGTTGACCACTAAGGATATATACCATCAGCTAGGTAGTATCCCTTGTTGTAATGGTGGCCATTGATCTCAAAGCTGACCTCTGGGAGTGTCCTTCTGCAAGCCTTGCAAACACTAGAGAACGCTGAAACACGTTGATATCATTGTGAGAACCAGCCATGCCAAGGAAAGGATGCCATATCCACAGATCTTCTAGTATGACAGTGGCACCTTTCACGTGCCCTTTGTACCGCCCCTGCCAAGCAAATGGATAGTTCGTCCACTTCCAGTGCATACAATCTATACTACCAAGCATGCCCGAAAAGCCCCTCTCGGCATTGATCGCAAACAACCTCTCTATATCAGTGACAGTTGGCTCTCTGAGATACTCAGGGCCAAACACTACCACCATGACCTTGTAGAAACTGTACATTGATAGGATGCATGTGGACTCAGTCATACGCATGTACTCATCCACAAGATCGCCTGGAATTCCAAACGCAAGCACAGAAATAGCGGCGGTGCATTTCTGCTAACTGGAGAAGCCAAGCTTGCCAGGGGCATCCTCTTGGCACTCAAAAGCATGGGTCATATGCTACCACTCCCTCCCGAATATGATTGAACACATGTCTCGCCATACAAAAGCGGCGGTGGAATTGATGTGGTTTGAAGAGCGCGGTATTCTCAAAGTAATTGGCATAGAGCAAAGCGTGGCCGCTCCCTATTGTGGTTCAAGGCCGGAGCATGACCTGGGATTGATCCCCTAAACCGAGGACACTGCCTAGCCGTGTGGTCATTGACACCAATGCAGCCACCACAAGGTCTTCATCATCCGAGGACGAATCATCGGATCAACAAATGAAGTTGTGGAAAAAATACTCATCTCCACTATCCATGGTACCTTATGATCAAAGTGTCGAACACCTTGCGGTCGTGGTGGAGACGCGGTCGGGAAGAGCACCTCGAGCTCCCCTCACAGACAGCAGACAAGGTTGGCATTTGCGGGCGGCACCCTACGACTCTGCAGTGCCTGCATGAAGGTGTTGGGGTCGATGGGCGTCGGCGGCGGTCGTAGTTTCTCTCCCACTGGTTGCAGCAACAAAGAGCCACGAACGCCGACAACAAACTCTTCTAAAATGCGGGCGTGTGGCCGACTATGGCATGGCGCGGTCATGGTTTTGGCGGCCCTGGCGGGAAAGCGAGGAAGGTGGCCGGGAAAATGGGCACCGGCGGGCGGCAGTGGCGATGGCGGGGAAGGAGGGGCAGGGAAAAAGAAAAAAGGGCGTCTGTGTCACCGACAGGCGGGCTAGGGGAGGACAAGGGCGCGCCCCTTGCCCGTCCACGTGATGTCCGTCTCGACGCATACGTGGGCCAAATTTGGATTGGGAATGGATCGAAACCGGATAAAAAACGAACGTTTGTCCGTTTGCTCCCACGTGTTGGGCCGCGTTTTGTGTCTGTTCACTCTCAAGCGGGCGCGGCCGGACCATCTGGAGTGGTGCCTAACTTCAATTTTTCTTGAGCAATGGGTAGCCCCGACTTGTTGCTCCCAGTCAGTCAGTTCATCTATCAAAAAAGAAAAAAGTCACAGGGCTTTCTGCTTAGATGGACGAAGAATCGTGTGGGCTTGCGAAGCGATCCGACTTGTCCGTATTCGCAGGCGGGCCGAATGTGTCATGGGCTATCACACGCCGCGACAAAGAAGTCCCGTCGTCCTACTCTTGCATCGATTTTGGGTTTCCCGCCCAGCGCCTCTCCGCTCTTCCCGCTTCAAAACGAGCGACCCCCTCCCTTTTCCCTTGTCTCACAGAAATGCCGTGTTTAATACAGCACGTCCAGAATGAACTGGCCAGGCTCGCAGTACGAAAAGCAGCAGCGGCCACTAGCTGCGGTAACTCACGGGCGCTCTCACAGGCACCAGGCGCGTTTCGGGTTACCATGATGAGCAACTTTCGGCTGTTTTCACCCCCACCCTGACAGGCTCTAGCTCATGCCATGCCCCTCGGAGAGAGAGAGAGAGGGAGAGGGGTGCCTCCGTTTTCCACAGGAGGATATTCCGTTACTTTCGTTGTGGCGAAACAAAACAGCACCGCTCCGAACATATTTGTTTCCACCTAACAACCTTCTTCTAATCTAAACAGGCTTTGCAAAAGGGAGTAACAGAAAGAGAAGAAAAGAAAGAAGAAAGAAAAGACTGTCCACGACCACCAAACCCACAGAGAGAGAGAGAGAGAGCACGTTGGCCATTTTTACTGTAACCGCTCCGGCACTGCCCACCGCGGCTGCCACCCACCCTCCCTCCCTCCCTCCCTCCCTCCCTCCTCCTTTACCTGCCCCGCGGAAAGGGGCCCGAATCCCGAGGCACCACCCTCCCCTCTCCCTCCCCCGCAAGCAAAAGATTTCTGGGCAGCACGCTGCACCGATCGTCTGATCAGCTCCTGCTTTGCTTTTTCCTCCGCCAGCTTTGCTACACAACACAACAGAGCCACCCCTCCCCTCCCCTCTCCCCTTCTCCCATTCGTCGCTCCTTCTGCTTCTTTGCTTTATATCCACGCAGCCACCACCGCGCCTTGACCGTCTCGAAGCCTCCCTTCCTCCTCCACCGGACGGCCAAGAACAGCAGAAACCAACCCCCTTCCTCCACCTCCTCCTCCTCCGGACGGCCAAGACCACCGCAAACCAACCCCCTTTCCTCGTCGTGAATGCCGCCTGCTCGCTCGGGTGTTCGAGCGTGACGGAGCGGCCAGGGCGGCGCGAGACGGGAGCGCGGCGGCGACATGGGGGAGATGGAGTTGGAGGACGTGGTGCTCTCCTGGTCGGCCCAGGAGATCGCCGACGACGACCTCTACAGGGACAAGGTACACCCACCCGCTCCATCCATCCATCCATCCTTCCGTCCCGACGATGACTCGATCTCTCCGGCCGGGCGCGCGGTTTCGCAAGCCTGGCCCTTTTCTCTCTCTCTCTCTCTCTCTTTCGAATCTGCGCGCACGTCGTACGGACCCCGGTCCGGCCATGCGTGCTTGTGCATCCGCGCTCTACCAGCCTTTTACTTGCGCTTAAATCCGGTGATTTGTATTTTTTTGGAGCCCAATCCAGATGCGCGCTAGGGTTTTGAGGGGGTTCTGTCCATTCGCGCAAAAAAGACTTGTTTTTTCCCGCAAAAAAAATACACCAGTAGACAGTAGTACTAGATGTTATTCGTGATTCTTTTTTTAGATAACTTTCGTGATTCTTCTTTGTTTTTCTGAGTGGACTTTTGTGATTCTTCTTATGTTGTTAGTAAAAAAATTGAGCAAGATGTTAGTAATTGATTGAGCGGAGTTGTTTTTTGAGGGAAAGAGAGATCGAATCCTGGCCCATCACACCCATTGCTCTTGAACTATTCTTTTCAGAGGCCCAACACGCTCGCTTCCTGGCCCGTCTAAACGCAGTCCATGGACGCTATGCTCAGGCGCGGTCCTCTTCCCTCAAAAAAAAAAAAAACCCTCAGGCGCCGCCGGGAGGAGGAGGGCGGTGCCAGGCTGCCAGGGAGGTCGTCTGCCGTCGAGGAGGGAGGCCGGGGGCAAGGAGTCCATGTTCTAGTCGTCCATGAGGGAGGCCGCCGCGCTCCCGTCCCGTGCCCTGTTCCCCCTTCTTGAATCTGGGGCGTAAGGCCGGCCGGCGAGAGGCGGCGGCATGGTCGGTGGTTAGGGGAACCGATGCGTCGGCAAGCGGCCGCGTCTGTGCGGCTGCTGATTTAGCCGGCGCCGGCCGAATTTCTCGGACTGTGGCTGTAGATTTGGCGGGGGCGGGCAGGCAAGTAACGACGAGCAGAGCAGCTGCAGGCAAAACTTAGCAGAGGAGTCATGTATCCCGATGAGAGAGATACATGTCGCCATGTTGTACAATTTGATGGCAGAAATTATGAAATTGTTTTGCTATGAAAGTATTATATGTCTGCGGTTTAGTATGGGTAACCTCCTTCCTTGTGACATGAACAGCTTATAAGCCCTGTTTTGATCCTTGCTTCTTCTTGCCCAGTAGATGAAATTGACCACATAGCTCTTCTCTTAGCATCAGTTACCTGCCATTTGTGTGCTTAAAGAACTGCTGGTGAATCTTTTGCTTCCTATAATCATGTTTCATTTATCACCTCTTGTGTTCAGGTTGACATTTCACTGCAACTTCAAGTCTTTCTTTTTTTCAAGCTTGAGCCTTTTTATTGCCGAATGAATCTGTGTGTATGTATGGACCCTGGACGGTGAAGCGTATGCATGCATATGGGCGTTAGGCTTCTGGTTGTGCTTAAATCCGGTGATTTTTTTATTGATCACATTTAGCGTGCTGTTGTTCGCTGCTTTTTATGTGCAATCTTAGTTGGGTCAGTTCCGTGCTCCAATTAAAGGATGGTGCTCTCTCTCTCTCTCTCTCTCTCTCTCTCTCTCTCTCTCTCTCTCTGTTTGTGATCCGTATGCTAGGGTTTAGAGGGGTTTTCTGACCACCTGTGCAAGTGGCATGTGCTGAGTGTCATTTCTGGACTGCCTGATGGCACCAAATATAATTGTTGCGCTCTTGGTGACACATGGTATTTCAGGAAATTACATGTTGCTCATGGTGTCATATGTGCTGATACATGTTGTATCCTAAATTCCTAATGAGTAGGTGTGTAAGTCATATATGTATCCTGATGAGAGAGATACATGTCGTCATGCTGTACAATCTGGTGGCAGAAACTATAAATTGTTTTGCTATGAAAATTATGATATGAGCAGCTTAAGTCCTGTATTGAACCTTGCTTGTTCATGCAGTAAATGATATTGACCAGATAGCTATTTTGTTAGCATTAATTACATGCCATTTGTGTGCTCAAGGAACTGTTGGAGAATCTTTTTGCTACCTATAACCATATTTCATCTATGTCTTCTTTTGTGTTTAGGTTGAGACTATTCCCTGCAACTTCAAGTCACTTGATCACTATCTCACGTCTTATCGCGTGCCTCTGATTGAAGAAACAAGGTCAGATCTGTGCTCATGCCTTGAACTCATCAGTGAAGCACCCTCGTCGAAAATACTGTCCATGGAGGCAGCAGGAAAACCAGGATCATACTTTATGGATGTGGACTTTTGGGGCAATGATGCTGTTTTTTCTACCGGGGCTCATTCTGCGAGGAATGGTGACATATTTATTTTGTCGAGCATAAAACCTGAAGCTGCAGAAGACTTAAACCGCTATGGTGTGACACATTGCTTGGCAATGATCACTGAGGTTTCTATGGATGATGAATACCATAAGGGCTTCAGAGTCAAAGTTGCAAAGAATATTGGTTCGGAAGGAGAAGACTTGAACAAACTCAAACATGCAATATTTCTCAATAATATCACAACCAGCATACGGATATGGAAAGCACTTACCTTTGATACGCACATGAATGACAATTTCACAGTAATCAAGTCGCTCCTAGCCCCAACAAATCTGGTAATATGACATGAATACTTCTCGTGTTTTGATTTTACTTGCTATTTTCATCACCATTATAAATTGGTATCGGGCCTAACTTTTTATGCTCCTCTTTGTTGGCTCTGTTGCAGGGTGAAGATGTTTGCCGTATCTGTGTTAATCAGGATGGGGGCGGTTTAGCTTCTTTCACAGAGCAGCTACTGTCGGTTAAGCTTAATCGATCGCAAGTGGATGCTATTGAATCTGTCATCTCAGCTGTACGATGTGGGCATGTGAACCTCATGAAGCTTATATGGGGGCCACCAGGTACTGGGAAGACCAAGACGATTAGCACTTTACTGTTGGTTTTGGCGAGTTTGAAATGCAGAACTCTTACTTGTGCTCCCACAAATGTTGCTGTTGTTGGAGTTTGCACCCGTTTCCTTCAAACCTTGAAGGATTTGAATGAGCACATTGACAACATTTGTCTACCTTCATCTCTTGGAGACATCTTGCTATTTGGAAGCAGGTCTAACATGGACATCACGGAGGATCTTCAGGAAGTTTTCTTGGACTTCCGTGTCGATGAACTTGTGGAGTGCTTTTCATCGTTGTCTGGATGGAACTACAGAATAGCTTCAATGATATCCTTTTTTGAAGACTGTGCTTCACGCTATGATATGCTTCTCGAGGATGATGGCAAAATTGATCCAGTGTGCTTTCTGGACTTCATAAAGAAACAATTTGATGCAACAGCAATAGCTCTGAAAAGATGCATAATTAATTTGTGGGTTCACCTTCCTGGAAGCTGCTTTTCTCGTGATAGTGTCATAAATATATCCTCATTGCTTAATATGCTGGAAAAAATTGGCACCCTTCTGTGCGATGTAGACTGGACCGATGAGGGTTTGAAAAGGGGCCTTGGTTGTCTGTTAACTGAAAACTCTGTTTGTGCACAGCCTGTATCTTCTTTTGAGAAGGAACTGGAAGAAGCAAGGTCTTCATGCCTTAAATTGCTTAAAGATCTGCTACACTCGCTTAATTTACCCACTGGAGTAGGCAAAGACTGGGTCCAGAGCTACTGCATACGTAATGCTACACTTCTTTTCTGTACCACCTCTAGCTCTTATCGGTTACATCACATGGAGATTGCGCCCCTCGATGTATTAATTGTTGATGAGGCTGCTCAAGTGCGGGAGTGTGAATTGGTGATCCCACTACGTCTGCATTGGTTAAAACATGTTGTTTTGGTAGGAGATGACTGTCAGCTGAGTGCAATGGTTAAAAGCAAAGTAAGGTTTTGCCTCACCCTCTTTATAATGTCTTGTTTCATTTATTAGTTATTGGAGCATTTATCAACAAGATAAACTTCTGATACTGAAATACTATTTTTTTCTTCTTGAAATAAATGTAACGGTCCCATCTTTCTTTCATGTTCCATTGTTATTGATCTGATTTTGGTGATCCTAATTCTTACCTTTCATTGTTTATCTCTAGGTATGCAAAGAAGCTGGATTTGAGACAAGTCTATTTGAGAGATTGGTTATGCTCAAATTTGATAAACATTTGCTGAATATACAGTATCGCATGAATCCTTGTATCAGCTTATTTCCAAATGCTCAATTTTATGAGAGGAAGATTTTAGATGGCTCCAATGTCCTGTCTCCTAGTTATAATAAGGATTACACATGCCTCCCTTTTGGCAGCTACACGTTTATAAATGTCACTGATGGAAGGGAGGACAAAGAGGGCACAGGAAACAGTCGCAGAAACATGGTTGAAGTTGCTGTTATTTTGCACCTAATCCATACCATCTTTAAATGTATGTCCAAGCTCAGCTCTGTCCTTTCTTTAACCTTAATGTTATCCTGTCTAGTTTTTTTATAAAGCTACTTGGCTAATATAACATGGAATCTTTGGAAGCTTACATCGTCTTCCATTCTTGTACTGCATACTGCATAAAAATCATTGGTAGAAAGGTGTTTGCTACAACAGTATATGTTCGAGAGTCCAGTTTCTATGTGCATCTTGTGATATGATAATTCGCTAATTGCATCAATCCGGCTTTATGAAATTTCAATTCTACTGCCCTGTTTGGTAGACAATGTTATATTTTTATTTAGAAAAAGGAGAGCAGTAAGTAGATGCCATGAAAGTTGAAATATTATGCTCTAGTAGAGTTGTTGGCCAATGCATGGACCCGCTTTAGTAATTTCTATTATCTTCAAACTTTGTAGTAGAAAAGCAATGATATGTCAATGATTTGGTGCTAGTGTGATACAGAATCAACTTAAATTTGCTGAAGAAAATTCTTTCAGTAGCCTTGTGCAAAAATTGATCCCTAAGGATCAGTAAGCATATTATTTAGTATGTTTTTTCTGCAGCTTGGAAAAACAGAAACCAAGGGCTCAGCATCGGCGTGGTCTCTCCATATAAAGCTCAAGTTGATGCAATTAAAAGTCGACTTGGTGAAAAATATGATACATGTGATGGCTTTCATGTGCGGGTGAAATCCACCGATGGTTTCCAAGGAGAAGAGGATGATATAATAATACTATCAACTGTTAGATCCAATGGGAGAGGAGTTGTTGGATTTCTTGCTGATAACCGAAGAACAAATGTTGCTCTTACTAGAGCAAGGTGCGCATCAATTGTTTTATTGCTGTTCAAAGTACGTCAGACTGATGATACACATTATCTGATGTATGCTTTATTGATGCAGGCACTGTCTTTGGATTGTTGGGAATGCTCATACGCTGTATAAAAGTGGGACAGAATGGACAGACCTTGTTGCTGATGCAGAGAGACGTAAATGTGTTTTCAGTGCCACTAATGACGCAACCATCTGTAAGTTAGTTCTGCAAGTAAAGCAAGAGCTTGATGAACTTGATGATCTTCTTAACGCTGATTCAGCGGTTTTCAGCAATACCAGATGGAAGGTAAGTACCATGGTTTCAGCTAGATTGACTTTTAACATACTTTCATGTTTTCTAATATGCCGCTGCACTTAATTACACAGAATGCAGACCACATTTATGTATATATCTTATGAGACTCATGCTTTTATCAGGGAGATAGAGTTTACTGAATATACACTTCCTTTTCATAGTGTGATTTTGTTTGTGTTCACGAATAGATTTGTCTTTTACTTTTTGGAATCATGTATGTGGTTTGCTTGTCTCTGCTAGTCTGTTTCCTCTGTAATTGGATTGTGAGAGGTTTGTGTAATTAAGATATTCAGGACATGTGGTATTTTGTACCATGCTATGCCAATTATGTGGGTTTTTTCTAGTTTTCAGGACATATCTTGTGAACCTCCTAGTTTTCTTGAAAAACACACTGTTCTTTCAGTTTTCTCTTATACACTTCTTCTCATGTTCCGTTTTTGGTATTCATATATTCAACAGGTCATTCTTAGCGACGAGTTTAGAAAGTCCTTCACCAAACTAAAATCACAACAGCTCAGGAAGGAAGTACTCCAAAAGCTTATCAGACTTGGAGATGGTTGGAGGACAACAGTTAAGAACCTTGATATACCTGGTGTTTCTCATCTTGCAAAGGTATACAAGGTCCGGAACCTGTATCTTGTTTGGAGTACTGATGTGGAGAAAACCGAAGGACGGTATTTTCAGATAATAAGGGTTTGGGACCTACTGTCACAGCAAAATGTTGCAAGAACTGTTCAACGTCTTGAGAATCTGTTTTCCATGTACACGGATGATTACCTGGATCATTGCAGGAGAGTGCAGACACAGGGGTATGTGTTTCTTTTATCGTTAATGGGCTATACTCCAGTTCCGTGGATTTTTATACCTCTGATACTTAGAGAGATGAACTGTTTGTGAATAGTCAGCCAAGAAACAAACTGCATGTAGACATTCTTCTAACACTTGCTTACCTTTTTGGCTGTGTATATTGGGTGTCAACACCATTGCCTGTTGTTGTCAATCTTGTTGTACTCCTCAGTGCCTTCTTGTCATGGATCTGAGAGGCAAAGGATCATGTGAAGATAGTGTGTGTTTTAGGATCGTAGGACAAAGGATGCAACAGGCTCCTGTCCATATTTAATATGCAAAATATATAATGACCTAAACCTCTGGGAAGAAAAGTTGTCTAGCTTGCCATCCACATGTCAATTTCCTTCCCATTCCTCACCTGCGTGCGCATGATACTGATCGTTGTCCTTAGGTTGTACTGACATTTACATGACATCAGTACTATTGGTTACGAGATGCCATTTTTTGATGAATGTTGAGTTGTTGACAATGCAGCTTCACACATAAAACAAGAAAACCATTTTTAACATAATTTTTAATACTAACACCTATGCAACATTTTGTATAAATCACCAATATTTTCATGCCACACACATACTGTTTGCAGCATAAAATCCTTTATACTCATATTACTACAAAAATACGATTGTGTTTCTCTGCATGAAAATATAATCTAGTTGTAGTCCCTTGAATGTGTTGTTACTTTTACCGACCTAGTGCCTTGACTGAAACTAAATTCAAGATATAAATGAGGTCACTTATCTTCTGTCCATGCTAGTGTTCTTGCCCTTCCAGCGAGAATTTATTTTTAGACAAACTTATTTTGAACCCCCAAGTACATGAATAACGGGGACATGGGATCAATGCATGTATGTAGGTGCACACTTATATCCTGTGCACGAAGATCCACTTAACCTCAACAAGCCATCATGCACGAAGGTCCACTTCTGTGCAGTTTTTATATACGTTAGTGGATTCAACACTGCTTAATGCTATAGATCATCATCATATTTCTAATTTCCCTTTTTTTAATTGCCTATATGCATATGGCTTATGCTTCATGGTGTTTGATTGGTTTTCTTAATTATTTTTATGATCTAATCCCACAGTTATGTAAAAAAATAGGTCTTGTGGCTAATTAAGTTCCCTGAAAAGAATCTAAGTGTCATGGGTCTCTCTGGTTCCTTGGATTTTTTTATGCTGATGATACTTAGAGAGATGAACTGTTTGTGAGTAGTCATGCCTACAAATTAACTGTCTGTAGACATTCTTCTAATTTTTGCCCTCCTTTGTTGTGTATAACAGGAAACTTGAGGTTCCTATGGTTTGGCATATTGAGCATGATATTATCCGCTATAACAAGGATTGCAAAGTTGTTGCTCATGAAGAGCATGATGTCGTGGATACATCATATGCCATGGAGAATTCAAAAGTTAGTGAAAGCTTCTTGCTGATGAAATTCTACTCTTTATCATCTGGTGTGGCAAAGCATTTGCTGACAGCTACTGATGGGTCTGAAATCGACATCCCCTTTGAACTGACTGATGAAGAGCGGATTATAATCCAATTCCCACTCACTAGTTTTATACTGGGGAGGTCAGGCACCGGAAAAACCACTGCATTGACAATGAAGCTGGTTCAAAAAGAGCAACAGTCACTGATTGCATCCCAAGGTCTACATTTGGATGGAGATGATTTATCAGGGCTGGATCACAAAAATATTATGCCACTGAAGGACGCAGGAGAAAATTTTGTGAAACAAGTGTTTATCACTGTAAGCCCAAAGTTGTGTTCAGCCATAAAAAACCACATTTCTGGACTTAAAAGGTAAGCCTGTTGAACTAGAGCCATACTTAGAAGTTTGTACATGGTCACATCAATTTTTTTTTGCGAGTACAAGTTCACACCGTTTTGGAAATGATTTTCATACAGCTATTTAAAGTGGACAGAAAT
>NC_041383.1:670332633-670343432 GCF_002162155.2 Triticum dicoccoides | reverse complement strand
GTTCTGCTGCATTTCTAACCTCATTTTCTTTAGCCCTTTGTCACACCCTTTTGAAGGGTCAATCTTTTATCCATATGAGGTGCATTTTCTGTTCAAAGTATTATTATTGAAATATATTAGAAAAAACTGCAGATATTGGAACTACCCAGTGGCTTTTTATAAAAGAGAAAGACAAATCATGAGCACCACTTTGCAGCCCTGAATGCAGCTGGGCTTGGTGTGCCCTCAGCCACTCACATGACTAACTAACCAAGGCATGCTCGGTGCTCTGTTCTGAAATTATTGTACATTGCAAGCTGATTCAATGATTTCTTTGAAAGATATTCGATTTGCTTCTTTTATGATCTGTACCAACATTAATCCTTGTATTAATTCCAATTTACTTCAACCCTTTGTAGATTTGGCACCGGTGATGTCTCTGACCAGTCTAGCATTCTTCACATGCATGACATCATGGATGACCTGGAAGAGTTTACAGAAATTCCTGACAATTTTTGTGATCTACCTAATGAGCACTATCCTCTTACTATAACATATCGGAAGTTTTTGATGATGCTTGATGGAACATGCCGGACATCATTTTTCGAAGCGTTTTATGGTGAAATGAAAACAAGCTTTGAGAGAGGCCACTCAAGATCTCGTGCGGTGCAAACTTTTATTGAATTGAAGGAAGTTACCTATGAAAAATTTGCTACTTTCTACTGGCCTCGTTTTAATGCAGACCTAACAAAGAAATTTGCTGCATCCACTGTCTTCACTGAAATAATTTCTCATATAAAGGGTGCATATCAAGCAAGCAGGCCTTATATTGGCAAGCTGGGAAGAGAGGATTATGTGATGCTTTCAGATAAAAGATTTTCATCTTTGAACAATGAGAAGAGAGATATAATTTATGATATATTCCTTGAATATGAGAGCATGAAATGTACTGCCAAGGAGTTTGATTTGTCAGATTTCGTCAATAGTCTTCACAGCAGTCTTGTATCTGAGGGCTACAATGGCGATATGGTGGATTTTGTTTACATAGATGAGGTACAGGATCTCACCATGACACAAATAGCACTTCTTAAGTATGTCTGTATGAACATCAAGGAAGGCTTCCTTTTTGCTGGTGATACTGCACAGACTATAGCAAGGGGTATCGATTTCAGGTTTGAAGATATCCGTTCACTGTTTTATACTGCATTCCTCGCAGAAACTGAAGCATCTAATCAAGGACTTAAACATGGGAAAAAAGTCCATCTCTCTGATATGTTCCAACTGTCTCAGAATTTCCGCACACATTGTGGCATCCTCCGTATGGCACAAAGTATCATGAGCCTTCTGTACTTCTTTTTCCCGTCAAGTGTTGACAAGCTCAGTCCAGAGACTGGACTTGTATATGGAGAAGCTCCTGTGCTGCTGGAGTCTGATAACGATGAAAATGCAATTATGACTATTTTTGGTGAAAGCAAAACTAAACATGGTAACCTGCATGGGTTTGGTGCTGAGCAAGTCATATTAGTTCGTGACGATGCTGCCAAAAAACAAATTGTTGATCTTGTTGGTAAACAAGCTCTTGTTTTAACTATTGTTGAATGTAAGGGCCTTGAGTTTCAGGTATGGGTCTATAAATTCAGTTTTATCTGTGTTCATTTTGCAAAATATTTTAATTGCAAAACACATTGTTTCAAAATGTATACTTACTTCAGAGTTATTGTGTAGGATGTGCTGTTGTACAACTTCTTTGGTTCGTCGCCTTTAAGAAACAAATGGAGAGTTCTCTATGGCTACATGAAAGATAAAAATATTATAGCACACTCTGAGGAGATCTCTCATCCGAGTTTCGACAGGAGCAAGCATTATCTTCTCTGTTCAGAGCTGAAGCAACTATATGTTGCAATCACACGCACTAGGCAAAGACTCTGGATATGTGAAAATACAGAGAATTACTGTCAACCAATGTTTGACTACTGGAAGAAGTTGTGTCTTGTAGAAGTTAGATTATTAGATTCTTCCCTCATTCAGGCAATGCAGACAGGGAGCAGCAGTGATGATTGGAGGATACGGGGAACCAAGGTTGGTGATCTTTACTTGTTTAGTCTGGAAAGCCAATTTTAATTTACCATGTTGCGTATTGAGTGGGTTTTTTTTGTCTCACAAATTCTTTGTTAGGCGGGTCATGGCATGTATCTGCTTACAGTTTTACCATTGTTGTTCCATGTTACAAGTTCTCTCTCTTTTTATAGTTATTCAATGAGGGGCAATTCGAGATGGCTACTATGTGCTTCGAAAAGGCCGGTGATGCACACAGAGAGAAGTTGGCAAGAGCTGCTGGACTTGTAGCGACTGCTAACCGTGTCATCTCAACAAATTTGGAGTTGGGCAAGGCTTCATTGCAAACAGCATCAGAGATATACGAGTCCATAGGCATGTATGAGAAAGCTGCTACTTGCTATATCAAATTAGGTGACTACAAAAAAGCAGGTCTGCCAACTCCATAATTTCCAAGCTGTATGCGTACTTTGAGATTTCATCATTCCATAATATTTTACGTTCTCAAAGAGCTGCTGTATAAGTTAATGCCATCAATTTCAAAAAGATTTTTTTTAATGATATCCCTACATAAATTGGACATGCTATTTTTTAGCTTTCATATGGATAATTTTTCCTCTCACTCCAGAAATCTCTGTCTGACTAAACATTGTGTTCCCTGCATTGCCATAGGTATGGTCTATATGGAAAAATGTGGTACTTCTAAACTTGAGGATGCTGGTGATTGTTTTGCTATGGCTGAATGCTGGTCGGAGGCAGCTGAAGTGTTCTTGAAAGCTAAATGTTACACAAAGTGTTTCTCCATGTGCTCGAAAGGGAAAAATTTGTTCAATCTGGGCTTGCAGTTTCTGCAACAGTTAGAAGAGGAACATTCGTTTGAGAATTCAAAATCCTTGGAGGTTTCTGCAATTAGAACAAACTATCTGGATAATTGTGCTCAACATTATTTTGAGCGTGGTGACATAAAACAGATGTTGCCTTTTGTTAAAGCTTTGAGCTCTATGGATCATGCACGGGCATTCCTAAATTCTAGGAATCTTGTTGATGAACTGTGGAGTTTAGAGATGGAGATGGGTAATTTCCTAGAAGCTGCAGGAATAGCAAAGCATAATGGAGATGTCTTGCTGGAGATAGACATGCTCGAGAAGGCAGGCTTGTTTGAGGATGCGACACGGCTTCTCCTCCTCCATATCATTGTGGATTCCTTGTGGTCCTCTAATAGCAGAGGGTGGCCTCCCAAAAGATATGCAGAGAAGGAACAATTGCTTTCAAGAGCCAAAGAGATGGCAGAAAAGGTATCTGAGTGCTTCTACTGCTTTGTTTGCGTGGAAGCTGATGCACTGTCAGATGTGAATAAGTCTCTTCCCAGTTTAAATTGCACGTTGGTTGAGGGCAGAAAATGTGCAAACTTGTTAGTTGAACTTGTTGCTTCCCGTTCGATTGTTGATGTTCATCTTCAGTCTCGAGCCTCTGGATACAATATAGAATTAGGGCCAGGATCTGAAGATGAAAATAGTTGTAGTAATATGCTTGCATCTAACCAGATGTCACCGCAAACTCTGTTTTATGTCTGGAATCACTGGAAGTCGATCATAATCAAAGTACTATCTCATCTTCGCCACACCGATGGTCCAGAATTAAATGATTATGCAGTTATGTATGAAGATCTTTGTGCCAAGTACTTTGGATTGAGAAAGGATGGTGAAGTTGACAGATTTGTGGTGCTTAACGCGAATGCAAGTTGGCTTTCTACTGCTGGCAGAAATTCTTTGCAGCAGGATGGCAACAGATGTTTCTTGGATGCCCCTCAGTGTTATTCATGTGCTCAGTGTTTCTGGATGAATGAGCTGTCTTCTGTTGGTTTCAGTGTACTTAAGAAGTTGGAGTCCATTGTTCAAATTTCTCCAAAGCCATCATCTTCTTATACCCTGGTGAGAACTATCCTTATCATAAATGAGATAGCAAAGTTTTTGGAAGAACCACAGTTCAGTATGCCAAAAAACACAAAGTTAAGAAGCTTTTTTGTTCTCTGCGAGCGTCGTTTCTTTGAGTTAGTTTTTCTTGTGTGGAGAGATGGAACGACAAGGAGCCTCTTGCATCTACTTGACTCACCAGCTGCATATGGATTGATTGCTGATTCTCTTAGTTCAAATCTTCGCCCAGCAAATAAAAATTTGACTCATGGGCATCTTGGGAGAACAACCATGCTCCTGCTTCACGCAGCACAATTGGACGAAGAGCTACTTTCAAGACTACTGCAGTACCTGGACAATAATTCTGAGTGGGCAGAATTTTTTCGATATTTCAAGAAATTTCTTGAGAGTGGTGGTGATAGATCCTCCTTGATCTTGAACTTTAAGCTTGCTCTTGACTTTACCTTCAATGTAAAGTGGAAGGATGAACTGGACTACATATCCCCAATATGCTATGTGGGTCTTCTGGAGTGCCTTGGTTTTATGGCTTCATCATACTTGATACAGAATGATTTTATATGCTGCACGAAATCTCTGTTGGTCAATATGCTGGAGTGCCGTACCAGCAAGGTTTACATTGACACCTGCCTGGTATCTAAATCGAGCCCAGATTCAGATCTTGATCGTTTGGCATACTCATCAGGCCGTTTCATATATCAGACAATTATGACTATCTTGACGACCAAGCATATGCTCCAGGAATGGGTACATAAGACTTCAAGTCCTTCTAGTACTTCATATAAACCAGTCCTCCTGAGACTAGTTGTTACACTTTATCCTCTGATCCTTACTCTTTCTCTGGGGAATTGCTACGAGGTCACACATAACCTTCTGAGGAATGAAGTGTTTAAGGATTTACCTGTGGAGTTCTCTCAGAAGATTGTACATGCTTTGCAAATGAAGTCCCGCACACCAAGCAACTTCACAAGAGTGCTTGCTGATGCACTCGCCGCAATCGGAGATAATATGGTAGTTATTGGTTCACCCAAGGGCCCAGTAATCTGTCGAAACTTAAATGCTTATATGATTAGCAAAGAGGATTTGCATGATGTTCCAAAGATAATGGCTCTTCTGTGTTCTGAAGAACCAAGTTCTGTACAAGAGACTCAGTTGCCCGAAAAATCTGATGGTGATAAGTCTGGCAATGTTATTTCTGGAAACATTCCTAAGGCTGTACAAGATAATGAGATGGAGCATAGGGATGAGTTAGATACCGTTGAGATGCTCTTTGAGAAGCTTGAGATTCTAAAAGCTGACAAGGAAGGAGGCCTGGTGAGTTTCATATATGTTATAATGCTTGCTTTGTTATCATCCAGTTTATCCCACTGTTCCCAGCTGCCAAGTTATTCTAAGAAAGCTAACTTGTGCAGAAAGATCCAAGGTGTGTTATTGAATACCTTATATGTGCTCTTCCATGGCTGGAAAATGGCCTTCTAGCAGTGATTGATAAACGATTGCTGGAAGACGTCAGGTGCATCTGCAGTGAGTTTGAAAATGGTTCTCAACGGTAAGCAAATGTTAATTTAGGGCCAACTCTAAATTTCTTAATGGCAGTACAGATTCTGCATTGAAAATCATAGGGGTATAGAGTGACATCTTTCTGCATGATATGTACCTTCAAGTTTAGTGTAGAGTGGTTATTGCCAATGTCTTGTGAAAATTTACCACTTGCGTGTGAAAATTGGTTGTCATCACAGGGCGCAGAGAAAAGCGTGTCTTGCCGTGGAGAAGCTGTGGAAGGGTGAGAACAAACTGCCGATGATCTTCCGCATGGTTGAAGACCAAATGCGAGAGAAAAGCATGAATGACAGGAGCAACGATGCTGCAGCGGCTGCTGTCCAGCCTCACACTGACGCCGGCGGGTGCTCAGATGACGATGAACCTGACATGGGAGAAGCCGCGGCCTCGACTTCCAAAAAGAAGGGGCAGAAGCAGAAGAGCAAGAAGAAATCCAAGAAGTCCAAGGGCCGGGGCAAGAAGTGAGCTGCTGTAGCTGTGGCCCGTAGGTGCTGCAGTTTCTCTGTTGCGAAACATGTATTATCCCATCACCGTAGAAGGTAGAACCTGTTTTGCTTGGATGTGCTGGTGGTGGCTTATGTTGTTGCCTTGCATATCCTTGCTGCTGCTGCTGCTACTAGCTGAGCCTGTTTGCTGACACTAGTTTTGGCTTAACTGTCGTCAAGGTCGACAATGAAAAGATGAGACTAGGTAGATGTTTTTCTGGTTCTCCCTTGGACAAAGGAAATGTGTTGCTTTGCATCTGATCAGGGATCGGACGACTGGAAGATTGCTAGTACCTCTCAGCTTTGGCTGGTTGTTCCATCTGAACCACAGCTGAGACGCTGGCTGTGAGGGACTGAGGGTATTCTTCCAACTTGTGATTTTGCCCACTTATTATTGGAACAACTATCCTATATTTTACCTTCGTCTGTCAATAGCCTATTCTGCCTGTACCCACGAATTGTTACCTTTTTCTGCCTCTGGGATAGCTCTGAGTTATCATCACCTACTATAGGCTCTTTCTTTTCTTTTCTTTTCTTTTCTTTTCAAGAAGAGAGCGACAATCAAAACTGCGTTGCTGAAACAAAATTGAAATTGCTGAAACCATGGACAACTTAAATTGACCAGCAAAGCCACTAGGTTAGGACTTAGGATATGAACTGACATCCGACCGATTTGCAACACGAACAGCCATCATCTAGGAACAGCCAAGACAAAACTGGAGGGGCTCTAAACAGTGTGTAGCAATGCAATGGTAAACGTTCGGCGACGCAGAGTGATTATTGGGTGAAGATACTTGGTTTGACCCTGAATAATTTACCAAACGGCTACTTTTCTGGCCCTGAACAATTTACCAATTTTTTTTTCTTGAGAATCAACAACAATTTACTACAAGCCATGGTCTCCACTCCCAAACCCTATTCGGTGCTTTAAGCGCCGGTTACATTGCAAATTGCAAACCGGCGCACACCCCCTCCTCCACATGGGCTCAGCCCATCTTACTTTTGTTTCCTTCTTCCACCGCACATCCACACTGTTTCCTTTTTTTGGAAGTGACCCAGTCGGTTTTGTGAAGCTTCCGGGCAGCTTCGGGAAGCTTCTAGAAGCTTCTAATCAGGTTTTCCTTTTCCTTTTTAGGTTTTCTGGATGGTTTTTATTTGGTTTTTTCTTTTCTTTTCTTTTTTTTAAATGCGAGGACTTTTTCAAATTTGTGAACCTTTCTTCCAAACACATGATCTTTTTTCCAAATGCTTGATAGTTTTTGCAATCCACAAACTTTTTCTCAAATGCTCGAATATCAAACCCACAAGTTTTTTTTCCCAATATTTTTTCAAAATGATTTTTTTTTCAAATTCGTGAAAGTATTTAAAAATCATTGAAGCTTTTAAAATCTACAAACTTTTTTAAACTTCATGATTTTTTTGAATTTGCAAAGTTGTTTTCCAATTCTATTAACTTTTTTGAACTTGTGAAATTTTTTGAATTCACAATTTTTTTATTTTTAGCATTTTCCCAAAAATCAACGGTTAACCAAGCGACTGGTCAACCGTTGACTGGGCAAACCAAGCAGGTAAGTGCACCCTGGCAAGCGACTACGCGCCATATGATGGGCCGGCCCATCACTACGGGAAGTATGGGTACAATACATGCCTCGCTACGCCTTCTGTCATGAGGTGAGCACACCGCAAGATTAAACCTACCACAAAGCACCTCTCCCACCGAAGATAAATCAATCTAGTTGGTCAAACCAAACAGGATAGGTCAGAAAGAAATACAAATCTATAACAATCACATGTGATAAAGTTCAGAAATAACTCAATTATTTTCAATGAACAATCTGATTATAAACCCACAATTCATCTGATCCCAACAAACGTACCACAACAAATTACATCGAATTGATCTCCGAAGAGAACATTGTATTGAAGATCAGTGAGAGAGAGAGAGAGAGAGAGAGAGAGAGAGAGAGAGAGGAGGGAGCCATCTAGGTACTGCTATGGACACATAGGTCGTGTGGAGAACTACTCACACATCATCGGAAGTGCAACAAGGTTGATGTAGAAGCCATCCGTGATCGATTTCCCCTTCAGCAGAGTACCGACGGAGGCCTCCAGATGGGATCATGGAAGAACATAGGCTTGCGGCGAAGGAATAATTGTTTCGGGTCTCGCTCTGGGGGTTTTGCAGTATTTGAGAATTTATAGCGCTAGAATTAGGTCATAAGGAGCCACGCCCTGATGTCTTGTCGTCTCCTCGTCTGCCTTCTGGTCCTCCCCCGAAGCTTCTAGGGTCCTTCCTGGTCCAGAAAAAATCATCAAAAAGTTTTGTCATGTTTGGAATCCCTTTGGTAGGGATTTCCTGTAAAACCAAAAACATGCAGAAAAACAACAACTAACACTAGACACTGGGTTAATAGGTTAGTTCCCAACAATGATATAAAATTGCATATAAAGCATGAAATAATAAAAAAACATAAATACATCGGAGACGTATAAGCAACCAATGATTAACGTTGGAGCGGGGTGGCTATTTATAGCCGCAACCTTCCTAGGAGGGAAATGACCATTTAAAACATGCGGTCCATTTAATGGCCAACCGACACGTTTCCAACGGTCGAATTTTGAGCACAACGCAACCTTACTTGAGGAACAAGTAAAACTGACTCCTCGGTCCGAAGCATATCTCCCGCAGCCCAAAAGAACAATGTCTCTAGCTGGTAAGTAATGTTTCAGAACACAAAGAGATTTTTTGTCACTTCTCATAGGTTTTGGTTAAGCATCACAACAGGCATCACTCTTGAAATACTTATTCACCCGATGAATGGTACGGTGGTCCTATGACTCAAATAAGAGAATGAAGAACGACAAAACAAATGCCACCTCTTCGCTTCGCCTTCAATCTTCTTGACTACAACCATTTCTTCTCTGACATACCAAAAACTAATTGCTTTACTTCAGCAATATTTTGGGGGGTCAACTCCTTCATGCAATCTTCTCAGTGTAGTTTCTTCTCAAGACATATCTTTCTTCTATGCAACGCAGATATTTCTCAGTGAAGTTTACCACAAACTTCTCGTCAGAATGTAGCATTCATCTCGATACGTTGAGGACTATTTCCCTCTGTGTGCACTAGTGAACAAATCAGTCTCTCACTATTTCTGACAAGAATCTTCAAAACCCAAGGGGCAAGACATTGCACCAACACTAAGTCTTTGAGTGCCTTGGCCAACAAATGTCCAAGCTTAGGACTAACTCTTGGGGCAACCTCCAAACTCTCACAAATGAGCACAGGCACAAGCACACGACATGGAATCTCTCGGGTAACGCCAACCATCTAGGATTTCCCACAAATCCAAGAGTAGCAAGATTTACAAATGACCTCATGTGGAATCAATGAACTCTAGTTTTTTGCTTAGATGAAAACATACATCGAGATCTATATGGCTGAGAGTGAGATATAAAGCTTTCTGGTGTTCAACAATGGTGGAAAGAGAGTGTGAGTCGCCACGAAGAAGGGACGTTAAATAGGTCCCCCAAAATATATGCATGGCATGCTCTGTTTGGTATGGCTGAGAGGCTCTAGGGTGTGTCAGAGGTTCTCGTGGTTCAGAGGCTCTAGGTAGGGGTGGATTAACAAGCCGTCCGGCTCGTTAAAACTCGTACCGTAACCTCAGGTTTGCTAAGCTTGTTAAGCTTAACGAGCAAAAAACTGGATTAACTCGATTCGTTTACAGATCGTTAAGCTCATGAGCACCTCGTGAGTGCTCGTTAATAGACATTACCAGAAACATCAAGTAGGCATCCAAATTATTCAACACTTTTCTCGCAAAATTAAATGCTACAGTTTGGAACTAACCATATTGTGGCCGATTTGATCGAATAGATGGGTCATGCTGCCATAAAATGTTGTCACTTAAGATAAGAAATGTGGTATTTTGCATTAATGAGCTGCTCGTGAAACTCGTAAGCTCATTCATTAAGCTCGAGCTCAAGTGATTGGCTTGGTTCATTAAGGAGTGAGCTATGACCTTAACAAATCGAACTATCAAGCGCTCGTTAAGCTCGCAAGATATAGGCTTTTTGCCACCCCTGTCTTTGGGGTTCCTCTGAGCTAAGACTGGGTTAGAACAAAACTTTTCTACCTTCTAGAGCCACCTTGGAGGCTTAGAGATAACTCTGAGGCACAATAGTAGAAGTGCATTATGGGCGTATTTTTGGGGTTCTTTCTCACATGGGGTGTGTGTTCTGTTGGCATGTATGAAGTCTTTCGATTCCCACGCGTACAACCACTACGACCCACTTCATTTATAGTACGACATGCTTAGAAATCTTAGGTCGAAATTAATGTGTCGTCTTCTTGAACCTTTTTTGCTTGGGATTCACGAACCAACGTTTTGTTTCATCTCAAGATTTGTGCACTATGCAAGCACTTAGAAACTAGTCAGCTAACCAAATGTCGTTAACACCAAATTCTCATTAGGAGCAATGATGTCCTTTCACAAACACATGGCAGGACATGAAAGTTTCTTTCCGTTCTAGAAGAATGTGGAAATAAAGTGCACATTAGAAATGGAGACGGGAGTTTATAGTGGAAGTCAAACAGAAAATTTCTCGCGGGAATGAAACGTTGTTTTCTGGAGGAACACTCATGGAAACATGATTTCCAAATCTACAAAATGTGAAAAAGAATAAGTGTATACTACTCCCTCCTTCCAGAAATGTTATGTAACTAGACGTATTTTAGTTTTGAATACATCCATTTTTATCCATTTCTCCGTCATTGACGGACAGA
>NC_041383.1:670327547-670332409 GCF_002162155.2 Triticum dicoccoides | reverse complement strand
GCCATAGACAGTTCTAACCCACCTGGATGTAGCACTGAAAAATATAATCCTTTTTCGTACTCCTAGCCCTATGGCCCTCCTCGTCATCCCGCTATAGTTTAGCTTTATTATGTGTCCAAAACTGAAAACCAATGCACAATAAAATATCTTATTACAGATCCATGATATATCATAATATTTGTAGCCACCTTAGAAATTGTATTGCAGAAATTTCTATGCTTTTCTTTATGATTCAAGATGTTTTTGGGTTCCGACGAACTTTTGTTTCGTATATGTGTGACCACTATCTTAACTGTATTTGTTTCTCGCAGTTACTTTTGCATATATTTTTTTGTATTTATTTCAGCTTTCACTAAAAGATACGAAAAGAAAAGTGACACTCCATTCGTTTTCGCTCCATTTTTATTCCTACTCACGCCAGTCCAGTTACTGGGCATATGTTACGAGTGTTATTTGGGGCTCACGATGTCAAGTAGATGGGCACATGCACATGTTAAAACAAGTTTAAAGATTAAAATATTTTATGATTTTTACATCGTATTTGAAAAATGAGCACAACATATATTTAGAAAATGCTCATTATGTATTTTAAAAGATCTTCAGGTATACATAAGAATTATTTTTCGTAAATGAAAGAAAATCCAAAAAGAAAAAAAAGCACAAAGAAAACTTAAGACCTTTTTTTTGCGGGGAAAAGAAAACTTAAAACCCCAGATAGAAAATAAAGAACCCAGGTAAACCAAAAGAAACCCAAGCTAGAAAATTCGAAGAAACCAACGTAAACCAGAAGAACCCCCAAAAACGATCCAAAAAACATCGGAAAAATTAACAATGGGCCAGCCTTGGTGTGCATGCCCCTGTGCCGATTATCTAGCTGTTTTTTGGCGGTGAGTATCAAATAGGTTTCGCCATTACGCAGAGCGCAAATTTTATGTACCGCTTACTGCAAGACGTTAATAGCCCTCACCTATTCGCCCAAGTGGGCTGGCCCAATAGCAGTTTTGGTAAGCTTTTCTGGACCGGACCGGTTTTAGGAACCCTCCCATTTTTGGGGGAAGGTTCCAAATGGTTTTTCTTTCCCTCTATTTTCCTTTATCAGTTTTCAATATACTTTTTTTTCATTTTTGGATTATTTGTTTTTCGTTTTATTTATTTTTTACTATTCAAATATATGTTAATTTTTTTTGTATATAGTTTGAACATTCCCAGATACACGTTGAACATTTTTCAATACACGATGACCATTTATCCAAATACATGTTGAACATCTCTGAAATGCATATGGAACATTTTCTAATAAAAAATCAACAATTTTAAACATAAGTTGAACATTTTTTCAAATGTCATGAATTGTTTTTGGTGAAATGTGCAATATTTTGGCAAGTGTTTATGAACATTTATATAAATGACACAAGCACTATTTTATGTTATAAACATTTTTTCAAACATTGCACAAACAAAGTTTTTATATTTTATGAACATTTAAAAAATTGTGAACATATTTTTAAATGCATGAACATTTTTAAAATGTCACAAACAATGTTTGAATGGTTTAACTATTTTTTAGAAGTTAAAAATACGAAGAATTATCTTTAAAAAATGTCATGAACATATTTTTAAAAATTGAGAATAATTTTCCATGTTGCCTTAACATTTTTTAGTACACAATGTATGTGTTCAAGATTTAAGGAAAATAATTTATGATATACTCCCTTCGTCTCATAATATAGGAGCGTTTTTGACACTACACTAGTGAAAAAATGCTCTTATATTATGAGACGGAGGGAGTATATATATAATATTTTGAAATAAAAAAATAGTAGAGAAAAGGAAAAACGAACAAACCAAAACAAAGAAACTAGCAAGAATAACGATTAATGAGCAAGCACTTTACAAAGGCTTTCTCAAGGCAAGGCGAACATCCATGTCGCTGGAAGCAAGACGTAGACGCGCTCACACACACACATAGCTTTGTGTGCCCAACAGGAAAACAGTTCGCAGGCAGGCCGAATGGCCGTGGGCTATTACACGCCACGATAAATTCCTCGTCGTCTTCTTCCATCGGTTTTGGGTTTCCCGCCCTACGCCTCTCCGCTTCCCACTTCAAATCGAACGACTCCCTTCTTTTCTTTTCTGTTCTTTTTCTCCACCCTTTTTTCTTGTCTCACAGAAATGTTGCATTTAATACAGCACGCCTCTAGCTAGGCTCATAGTAGCAAAGCAGCGGCGGCTACTAGCTGCAGTAACTACGCGCGCTCTCACCATATTCTTCGCCGGATAATGTGCACCGCACAGGTTGTAGTATATGCTAGTTTTGGGTGGAACAATTGCTTTTTATATTACACTACCCTCGTATTCCTTGGAAAGAGAGCCAGAGAGGTGCCTCCATTTTTACATGAGAGTATTAGAGAGCGAGAAAAGTTCACATTTCATCCCTAAACTAATCACTCGATTTGATTTACAAACCTCATGTTCGAAGCCAGTCGTATTGCACCTAGTGGCGGAGCTTAGTGGAGACCAACAGGGGCCATGGCCCTCCTTTATTTTTTGCATCCATTGAAGAACAAGCTACATCATGAGCCTAACTAGTGTTTAAACTATAAATTAGCCCCTCCTTCCCTATTAACTTGGTTCCTTTTGACTAATGGCTCTCTCTTGAATTATTCTCAAGCTCCGCCACTGATTGCACCATCAACTTACCACAAAGTTCAAAAGACAACCATGGTCTTGTTTTTGGGCTGGTCAGCCGGTTTTGACCAAGTCAAAAGCTAACTCAGCGCCGACTCGCAGCCCATACGCACATGCATATAAACCTACCCCCCTCTGTTCATTTTCTCACCGATCTCTCACCCTTCCCCGCCACCGCCTGGAACTCCTTCAGCCGACCCGCTGCCACCACCAACTCCATCGCCGGTGAGCGGCGACCGGCACTGCCACCACATCGCCCCTAGTTTCCCTTCTTTTTTCCCTCTCTTCCGCTTACTCATAGTGCCGCCGCCGCAAAGCTATACGACGACATACACAGGGATGTTGCTGCTCTATAGGAACAACGATGACGAGTTCCACATGTCAACGTGAACAATGTCTACGATGATGATTTTGATAGAATATGAACTACACTTGATAATATTATGCATGAATTTTGATATTGATTATTTGTTCAATATTGTAATATTGTAGTCAACAATCGCATGTGGATATGATGAATGATGTACTAGGCATAGATGATATGTGTTTGTCCACTCCAGCTGAGGATGATGATGATTTGGGCTCCAAAGCAAAGAAGAGGAAATGCAACTTCAACAATGAAGAGGACAATGCGTTGGTCCTAGCATGGAGAGTGTCAGTCTTGATCCGGTTATAGGGACCGATTAAAACTCAAAAAACCTATTGGAAATGCATTTCAGAACACTATCATCACAATGCCACTACTTCTACTATGCGCTCTAGCAAATCACTCAATGGTCGATGTGTTGAGAAACATAGTAGAAAACAAAAAAAAAATTGCCCTACGATCACCTAGGAACAATATGAAGATGCATATAAGGTTTGGATCAATGATCATTAGCGACTCTGAAGTGTAGTGGAAGTAGATGAGACGGTGTAGATTGTACTTGAAGTCCCTTGAACCGTAGATGAACGATCCCTCGAACTGCTCATGAACCGTCCCTCGAATGAAAGACCGAAAGCATTGCCTCTCCATAGATTGCAAGCGTACATGCTTCACGATCCGACAATGCTTCGTCTTCCAGAGCTAATCATCGCCAGAGAATTAAAGGGAGAAGAAGAGAACCACATAGTGTTGGGGAACGTAGTAATTTCCAAAAAAATCCTATGCACATGATGCATAGCAACGAGAGGGGAGAGTGTTGTCCACGTACCCTTGTAGACCGAAAGCGGAAGCATTAGCACAACGCGGTTGATGTAGTCGTACGTCTTCACGATCCGACCGATCAAGTACCGAACGTACGGCACCTCCGAGTTCAGCACACGTTCAGCTCAATGAGTGTCAGGACCCCGACTCGATGTCACATCGATCTAGCCGGTAACACCTCATATCACTTTGCGGCCTCACGCACGGTATCCCCACGGGTGTCGCCTTACCTTTGCCCGGGACCGTTTGCGCCTTTTGGCTCACGTATATGATAGTGTCGCTAGCATCCATATGATAAAGAGCCCGGGCTGACATGACTAGTCGTAAACCCAAAGTGGCACAGACTTACAGGGACAGGCATCCATGACCCAGCTTCGAACGTGTCGGTCATCAGCAAGTGGGTCCGGGCTGTAGCACTGGGCTAGCAGGACTCCGGTAAACCGGGCTGTAGCGGGTTAACAGGACTCCGGTACTCAAAGCGTGACATTTCCCCGAAGGGACAGACACAGGAACGAAGAAGGACACATGCCGGCCAGCCTAAGCGTTCCAGAGCAGTAGCAAGCTACCATGGCTCAGCGGTAACACTAGGAGACATTTCCCGGTAAGAGAGGCTACTAAAGATAAACAACTAGATAGTCAGATCCCACACATACCAAGCATTTCAATCATACACACAATATGCTCGATATGTGCAAATACAACGAAGCATCACAACATGACTCTACGACACAAGTACTTTATTTAAGGCTCAGGGAGCCATACATAACATACACGAAGGTACGGGTCTCACGACCCAACATACAAGTCATACAGTCATACAAACCAGCAGCGGAAGTAACTTGTCTGAGTACAGACAATTAGTAAAATAAAAGAGGCTTGGGAAGCCTAGCTATACTACAAGGTCCTTCACAAGCTCAGGGTCACCACCTGGGTCTTTAGCCTACTCGTTGATGTCAACGTCTACATAGAACCCATCAGAAGGGGTTGC
>NC_041383.1:670259289-670324597 GCF_002162155.2 Triticum dicoccoides | reverse complement strand
GGAGGAAGAGGGGGTTGCGGCGGAGCTTCTGAGCTAGTCGGGGGAGCGAGGGGTGGCTGGAGATGGCTGCTAAGGCGAACGGCGGCGAAGGTGGTGTTTGGCCGTGTGAGAGAGAGAGCGAGGGAGAGGAGGGGAGAGCCGAGGGAGAGTGAGAGAGAGCAGGGGGGGAGGCGTGGCGTCGTCCAGGGCATCAAGGCGAGGAGGGGAGGGCAGGCAGGCAGGGAGAGAGGTGGCGTGGCGCGGTGGCGGGCGCGCGCGCCGGCCACACTCCCCTCCCTCTGTCGGGACGAAGACGACAGAGGAGGGAGGCGGCTGGGCCGCCTGCTGGCTGGGCCGGCCAGCTGGATGGGCTGCACAGTGGAGGAGCCCAGGTAAGCTTCTCCCTTTTATTTTTTTCTGTTTTCTAATTTCTGACATTTGTTTTGATTTAAAAAAAAATATATTAAATCATTTATTTAACTTATGCCAAATTTTTCAGGGGCTAGATATATTATTCCAGAGCTCCTTTATAATTGGCATAATATTTGGACATATATTAATATATATAGAAATATATTTCCAAAGCAAATATTTATGCATTAATTCCAAATGCCCAAAATAAATGTCCATGAGCCACTAAAAATATTGGTTTGATTTTTATCTCTGTCCAATATTTTCAGAGATCAACATGAGCATTTTCTTGGACCCTTTTGGAGAAATTTTTATTTGGGTCATTTTCAAAATGATTCTGAGGGTTTCACAGATCCCCATTTCAATGTTTCTGATGAAAGAGTAAACATGGTGCAACACTCTAATGCATGACTAGCTAGGGTGTGACAACTCACCCCCACTCAAAAGAATCTCGTCCCGAGATTTGGGTTCCTCCGGGAAGAAGGCGGGGTACTCGAGTCGAAGACGATCCTCCCTTTCCCAGGTTGCTTCATCCTCAGAATGGTGCGACCATTGTACTTTGAGGAACTTGATTTTCTGACGTCGGGTGATACGTTCGGCCTGATCGAGGATACGAACGGGGTACTCTCGATATGTAAGGTTATCTTGGAGATCAAGCGTTTCGTGGTCCACTCCACGGATAGGATCCGAGAAGCAACGCCTGAGTTGAGAAACGTGGAAGACATCGTGGACTCTGGAGAGATGCGGAGGTAGTTCCAGCTGGTAGGCAACTTCCCCTCGTTTGGCAAGAATGCGAAAAGGTCCAATGTAACGAGGAGCCAATTTGCCTTTGATACCGAAACGATGGGTTCCCTTCAGAGGGGTGACCCGAAGATAAGCCTTCTCGTCAACCTCAAAAGTCATAGCCTTATGTTTTCGGTCATATTGACTCTTTTGACGAGATTGGGCTGTTTTCAACTTTTCACGAACGATGCGAACTTGTTCTTCTGCTTCCTGAATCATATCCGGGCCAAAGAATTGTCTTTCCCCGGTCTCTGACCAGTTAAGGGGTGTTCGACACCGTCGTCCATAGAGAACTTCAAAAGGGGCTTTACCCAAGCTAGATTGATAGCTGTTGTTGTAAGCGAATTCGGCAAATGGAAGGCACTTTTCCCAGTCCATTCCGAATGAGATAACAGAGGCTCGAAGCATGTCTTCTAGAATCTGGTTGACGCGTTCCACTTGACCACTCGACTGAGGGTGGAATGCGGTGCTAAAGGAGAGACGGGTTCCCATAGCATTTTGGAAACTTTCCCAAAATCGAGAGGTGAAAAGACTTCCTCGATCCGAGTTAATTTCCAAAGGAACACCATGAAGGGACACTACTCGGGAGATGTATAAGTCTGCCAGCTGACTAGCGGTTATACTCTCTCGAACAGGTAGGAAATGGGCTACTTTGGAAAGACGATCGACCACGACGAAAATAGCATTATTCCCTCTCTTGGTCCTGGGAAAACCGGTAATGAAATCCATACCAATTTTATCCCATTTCCATTCAGGAATAGCTAAGGGTTGAAGGGTGCCAGCAGGCCGTTGGTGCTCTGCTTTTACACGACGACAGACGTCGCAATTTGCAATATACTGAGCAATTTCTCTCTTCATCCTAGTCCACCAGAACCTCTGGCGTAGGTCCTGATACATCTTAGTACTACCGGGATGAATGGTGAGAGGGGATTCATGAGCCTCCTTAAGGATCAACTGCCGTAGATGCTGGTTCTTGGGAACCACTAGACGGTTCTCAAAGTACACAACACCATGATCATTTGTGGAGAAACAACTAGCACCTCCGCTAGCAATGTTCTCTTTGATTTTAGATATCCCCTTATCTCGCTTTTGGGCAGCAATGATTTGATCCGTAAGAGTAGGTTTCGCCACCAAGGTGGAAAGAAATCCTTGAGGAACAACGTGAAGGTTAAGCTTCCGAAATTCCTCATGGAGAAGCGGTTGACTTTGTTGTAACATCAGATTGTTACAATAAGATTTACGACTTAGCGCATCAGCCATGACGTTGGCTTTCCCTGGGGTGTAGGTTATTCCTAAGTCGAAGTCTGTGATCAATTCAACCCAACGTCTTTGCCTGAGGTTCAGATCCGGTTGGGTGAAGATGTACTTCAAACTTTGGTGATCAGTGAATATTTCGCAACGATTACCGAGGAGGTAATGTCGCCAGGTCTTAAGTGCATAGACTACAGCTGCAAGCTCTAGATCATGAGTAGGATAATTCTCCTCGTGTGGGTGCAATTGCCGTGAAGCGTAGGCAATTACGTGTCGATCTTGCATGAGAATGCAACCTAGTCCTTGTCGCGAGGCGTCGCAGTAGATAACAAAGTCCTTAGAGAAGTCTGGCGGTACCAGTACGGGAGCAGAAGTCAGGCGTCTTTTCAGTTCCTGAAAGCTGTGCTCACATTGTGGAGTCCACTCGAACTTCTTATCTTTCTTGAGGAGTTCGGTTAGAGGTTTGGCAACTTTGGAGAAGTTCTCGACAAAGCGACGGCAATAGCTCGCTAAGCCTAGAAAACTCCGAACTTGCTTGACCGATTCAGGTGGAGTCCAGTTAAGGACGGCTTGAACTCGCTCAGGGTTAACAGCAATACCTTTACCAGATATTACATGACCCAGGTAGGTCACTTCTGACAACCAGAATTCACATTTAGAAAATTTGGCATAAAGGCGACGCTCTCGAAGTTTCTGCAACACTAGCCTTAGATGTTCGGCATGTTCTTCCTCGTTCTTGGAGTAGATGAGTATATCATCGAGGTAAACCACGACGAATTTATCCAAATACTCCATGAAGATTGAGTTCATTAACCGAGAAAAGGTGGCTGGAGCGTTGGTTAAACCGAAGGACATGACGGTGTACTCGTATTGGCCATAACGAGTAACAAAGGCCGTTTTAGGAATGTCCCCGTTTCTGATTTTGATTTGATGGTAGCCCAACCTCAAATCCATCTTGGAGAAGACTGAGGATCCAGCGAGCTGATCGTACAGGTCGTTGATCCTGGGAAGCGGATATTTGTTCTTGATTGTGACCAAATTGACAGGTCGGTAATCTACAACCATCCGGTCCGTACCATCCTTCTTCTTGACGAATAGGACGGGGCAAGCCCACGGAGATGAACTAGGTCGGATGAAACCCTTTTTCAAGGACTCATCGAGTTGTTTCTTAAGCTCGGCTAGTTCTAGGGGTGCCATCTTATAGGGTCTTCTAGCAATCGGAACGGTTCCCGGAATGAGGTCTATTACGAACTCAACATCCCTGTCAGGTGGAACACCTGGCAATTCTTCTGGAAAGACATCTGGGAAGTCACGGACTACCGGAACGTCCTCAAGGTCTGGCAAAGGGCTGGCGTTAAGAGAATATAATTGTCGCTTAGCTATTCGGGTCAAGACATTGACTATCTTCCCCGAAGGATGGGTGAGTTGAACAGTCCTAGAGAAGCAATCAATTTTGGCTTGATGAGCTGACATCCAGTCCATACCCAGAATGATATTGATATCTGAAAATTTAAGGGCTATCAAAGAGGCAAGGAAAACAAGTCTGTCGACTTGGATTTCATTTCCATGGCTTACTCTAGAAGTTTGCCATTTGGATCCCGGAGTTTGAATTACCATAGAGGTTGGCATATCACCGAATGCGACGTTATGCAAACGGGCATAATTTTCAGATATAAAAGAATGAGAGGCTCCTGTATCGAAAAGAACAGATGCCGGGTGGCAATTGACAAGAAGCGTACCGAGAACGACGTTGGGATCCTCTTGAGCTTCTTCGGCAGAGATACAGTTGACATGGCCACGTGAGGCGGTGACCGGCTTGGCATGGAATACTTTTCCTGTCGGCTTGCCACGGCCAACAGCTTTAGCAGACTGGTTGGGGTTGGTCTGGGGACACTCACGCATATAGTGGCCAGATTCCCCACACTTGAAACAAGTCACGGAACTGGTACGTGGAGGAGCATTGTTGGTTGGACCTCCATAGGGCTTGGCCGGTGCAGACTGCTGAACGGGGCGAGGCGCCTGGAAGGATGGCCTCGGTGTGAACCTGGGTGGCAGGGCGGTGTTGGGTACCCACACGCGGCGCTTCTGAGGACCAGCACCGGATGAGGAACCCATATCACGGCCATGCTTGCGTGTTGCGTCATAGTCAGTCTGACCAGTTTCAGCACTGATGGCTTTGTTGACAAGTTTCTGGAAGGATGCGCACTCATGCAGACGGAGGTCACGGCGAAGCTCAGGACTAAGGCCCTTACGGAACCTTGCTTGCTTCTTGGCGTCAGTAGAAACTTCCTCGGTTGCATATCGTGCGAGATTACCAAACTCCCTGCTGTAAACATCCACAGAAAGTCGGCCTTGGGTGAAACTGCAAAATTCTTCACGTTTGCGGTCCATGAGACCCTCCGGAATATGATGCTCACGGAAAGCCTCGCTGAACTCAGCCCAAGTAGTGACATGGCCCACTGGGCGCATAGCTCCATAATTTTCCCACCATAGACTGGCGGGGCCTTCAAGATGATATGCAGCAAAGGTGACCTTGTCAGCCTCCGCTACCAGCGCGGAACGCAGTTTGTGAGAGATACTGCGAAGCCAGTCATCAGCATCGAGAGGCTCGACGGAGTGGTGGAACGTGGGTGGATGTAATTTGATAAAATCACTGAGTGACACCACGTTAGTCCTCTGATGGTGTGCCGTGTTCTGTTCAATACGCTCCAACAAACGGTTGGTCTCCCGCTTGTTTCTCTCAGCTTCCATCATAACCTCGGCTAGTGAAGGAGGATGAGGCAGATTTTCGTTCCTGCCTTCACTGCCTTCGGCCTGCTCTTGAGAAGCAGGGTTAGCGCGCGTGTTGACCATCCTAGGTAACAAGACAATGATTTAGTCAGAATGATAAAATTCCGACATAGGATACAGAATGTAAGGAATAACTCGAAATGCAAGATGATCATCCGTATGACATGGTAAAAACAGAAACTGCTTCTTTTATTCCATCGTCATACACACCATACAGGGTTTAGTACAAGACCAAACAAAGTACTATTACGGTGAGAAAAGGATTACATCTCATCGGAGGCATTCCAAGCTCCTATACATTATTCTTCTACACCTCCGGAAAGAGTACAACTAGGTCATATCCCACGAGTCACGCGGGACGATAGACGACACAGCTAGTGCGAACTAGTGATACTACCACTAACTCAGACCGATCCGTAGTAGTCCTTGTAAAAGTCACCTCCATAGCCTGGAAGCTCAACATGATCATCCGGAAACAGACGATCTCGCGGAGCTTGTGGACCATAGGGGCTAGGATGAGGCCTTGGACCAACAGACGGTGGCCTGCGGGGACCGCGAGGTGGGGTGATGCCTCCTACATCACGCCAAACCATCACGTCTGGCAGAGCAGATCTCACGGGATAGAGATCGCGCATATCCGAACATCCAGCTTGCACCGCCGGTGCGAACCGAGTCAATGTGGCCCAGTGGTCAGCACGGGTATTGAAGAGCTCTAACCTCAAGGCCCGATTTTCACGGTCCTTATCCTCGAGCATCTCAGCAGTGGTGCGAGTCCGTGAATCCTCCTGAGTGGGGTCAGCATAAATAGCCTGGAGATACCCTTGTGCTCCCGGAAGTGATCCTGGCATATACCGGAAATCAGAGTCCCGAAATATACCAGATCTGACTCGCATAATGGTCATCATAGAGTAGGCGGCGTCCTGCACAGCCATCTCAATGGTAACCCCGAGTCCATATGAGCAGTGAAGAGGCTCGGTGGATCCAGGATAAGATGGAAATATCCTGACAGTGCAGAGATACTGGCTTTGATTAAAGTCTCGGAATTGCTCTTCGACCGTGTACTCAGGATACCAGCGGTATCCAGCCTCAGTCATTACCCTGACCAACTTGGCAGTATGGCCGGGTACATCTAGGCATCGAGTCAGGCGAACCACTTGATTGAGGTCGCGAGTGGCCATCTGAAAGCACAATCATAATGCAAAGGCATTAGAATTTCTAGCAAAATTTCAGCAGCATAACAGCTGTAAATGCTCAAAAAGGATTTGAGACATTTGACAAAGGATTTCATACACACTCAACATCATCATATCAAAGTTCTGAGACCATCCTAGCAACATAATGTGGTAGTAGAACTGAACTAGGCTTGTATCCGTCAAACTTATAAGGTACTACTGATTAGTAACACGTGATCCTGATAGAGAGAATAGATCCTAATTCCTTAACCCCCGGTGGAAGAATGGACTGACTCAGATCAGAATGTCATAAGATAAAGAAGTAAAAAGAGCCTTACGTTCCAACCCACAAACAATTCCCCTACATATAACTAAAGAATTTCTAGACTCAACATCGACCAGTTTGGCTTGGAGAACCTACAGGCAGTCCGGCTCTGATGCCAACGCTGTCAGGACCCCGACTCGATGTCACATCGATCTAGCCGGTAACACCTCATATCACTTTGCGGCCTCACACACGGTATCCCCACGGGTGTCGCCTTACCTTTGCCCGGGACCGTTTGCGCCTTTTGGCTCACGTATATGATAGTGTCGCTAGCATCCATATGATAAAGAGCCCGGGCTGACATGACTAGTCGTAAACCCAAAGTGGCACAGACTTACAGGGACAGGCATCCATGACCCAGCTTCGAACGTGTCGGTCATCAGCAAGTGGGTCCGGGCTGTAGCACTGGGCTAGCAGGACTCCGGTAAACCGGGATGTAGCGGGCTAACAGGACTCCGGTACTCAAAGCGTGACATTTCCCCGAAGGGACAGACACAGGAACGAAGAAGGACACATGCCGGCCAGCCTAAGTGTTCCAGAGCAGTAGCAAGCTACCATGGCTCAGCGGCAACACTAGGAGACATTTCCCGGTAAGAGAGGCTACTAAAGATAAACAACTAGATAGTCAGATCCCACACATACCAAGCATTTCAATCATACACACAATATGCTCGATATGTGCAAATACAACGAAGCATCACAACATGACTCCACGACACAAGTACTTTATTTCAGGCTCAGGGAGCCATACATAACATACACGAAGGTACGGGTCTCACGACCCAACATACAAGTCATACAGTCATACAAACCAGCAGCGGAAGTAACTTGTCTGAGTACAGACAATTAGTAAAATAAAAGAGGCTTGGGAAGCCTAGCTATACTACAAGGTCCTTCACAAGCTCAGGGTCACCACCTGGGTCTTTAGCCTACTCGTTGATGTCAACGTCTACATAGAACCCATCAGAAGGGGTTGCAGCGTCTTCTGTAAAAATGTAGATTATAGCAACATGAGTACAAAGGTACTCAGCAAGACTTACATCAGATCCTACATACATGCTTAGTATCAAGAAGGGTTGGTGGAGTTATTGCAGCAAGCCAGCTTTGACTCTTGGCTAGGCTATCCTACGATACTCCAACTTGAAATGGTTTTGCGCACACGAGTCCACTACTCACCAATTCAATACACTACCGAGGATCCGCCTCCGTCTTCCTACGGAAGAGCCATCCTCGGCACTCACTCTTATCTTGAGGCTTTTAGTAGTTTCCATTTATTTGTCTATGAACTGTATAGGCAACCAAGTAGTCCTTTACCGCGGACGCGGCTATTCGAATAGATCATGTTAACCCTGCAGGGGTGTACTTCTTCATACATGTTTCCACCACTTAGCGTCTGCACACGACATGTGCTCGGCAGACTTCAAGCGAAAGCCGACGTGGGTGTAGACCACGACCTACCTAAACACTTAAGCCTCTAGTCCAGGTTTATCGCCTATTCAGGTTCCATCCGCAGGGAGTCCGGCCGAGGTTTCCCATACGGCCCCGAACGATGTGAACAGGGTTCTCGAGATACCTAACGGGTATTCGGTACACCGTGCCACGTACCTACCGCATCACAGCCCACCCCTACGGTCAGCGCTGTCCACGGCCTCCAGTAGACTACAAACACCAGAAACTACTTGCAACTCCTGGACAGAGAGCTAGGGTGAATAAGAAGTCGAGCGGGGTCATATTTCAGGGCCCAATGCATGGTAGTAGCTGTATCTTAAATCACACATACAGATCTCAGTGCTTAAGGTCGGCTTCAATGAAACAACCCACCATGTACTCCTACATGGCCTCTCATCGATACCTTTACCAAATCGTGTTCACCTCACCACTCTTATCACCGACATAATCATTTCACCCTAGCCCATCACCCAGATGAACCAGACCTGACACGACTCTAAGCATAGCAGGCATAGCAAGGTAGGAACAACACATACATATGGCTCAATCAACTCCTACACATGCTAGTGGGTTTCATCTAGTTACTGTGGCAATGACAGGTCATGCAGAGGAAATGGGTTCAACTACCGTAGCACACAGCAGTTTGAAACGCGTTGTCTTAATGCAGTAAAAGAGAGCAGGAGCGAGAACATGGGATTGTATCGATATGATCAAATGGTTGGTTGCTTGCCTGATGGGTCGATGCACTGATACGGTTCTTCGTTAGGGTAATCACGGTACTCCTCGGAGGCAGAACCTGTCGCAAAGGACACCGATACACAACCATCACCAAACAATGTGCAACAATATGATGCATGCATGAAACATGGCAATATGAGTGTGTTGGGCTAATGCAACTAAAACCAGAAGGGTTTGAACAAATTTGAATCAAGGATTCAAATTTCAAATTCAAATATGGACTTTTAAAGTGCTTTTCCTTGTTCTGCTTGAAACATCAATTTAACTTGTTTGATCATGCATGAAAATAGTACAGATGGATAGATTGGATTTTTCTGATCATTTTTCATATATAATTTGTCCAATTTGGAGTTACAGAATAAAAGTTATGAATTTTTGAAGTTTAAATAATATTCTGGAATTTCCTGATTTAAATTAAATCCAGAAATATAATTATTGCGCCAGCATGACGTCAGCATGACGTCAGTGGTCAACTGCGGCTGGCTGGAGTCAAACCTGACGTGTGGGGCCCACACGTCAGTGACAGGGGGGTTAAACAGAGTTAGTTTAATCCTAATTACTAATTAGTGGCGCTGGGGCCCACTGGTCAGTGTCAGGGGGTTAACTAACAGTGGTTAGCGCTAATCCTAATTAGCTACAGGGCTGGGCCCACCTGTCAGGGACTCGGGGGGGTTCCTGCCGTGGTCAAAGTGGGTCAAAACCACCGGCGACGTGACGCCGGCGAGGCCCGAGACGGTGGCGCGATGCGGGATCGCGCTACAGGGCACGGGCGAGGCCGTTCTTGGGCTCGTTGGAGAGCTCTTGCTCCCGCGCGTCGAACGGTGGTGGTGGCCGGGCCTGAGGTGGCCGGAGTCGACGGCGGCGAGCTCGGCTGCGGCCGCCGGAGTTCGGGTGCGGTCGGAGTCGGCGTTGCAGGGGGTTTGGGGAGGCGTTGGTGCGTGCTGCGTGCTCCTAGTGAGGCGTGGAGCACGATAGGGTGCTCGGTTGGGCGCTACGGTGATCGTGGCCACGACGGCGACATTGCCGGCGGCGTGGAGCTCTCGGCCAAGGTGGGGCTAAGGCCTAGAGGTCGAAAGAGACCAGGGGAGAAGGGGGAAACGACTCAGGGGCTCACCGCGGTTGCAGTGGGCGTCGAAGCGGGCTCGGAGACGCGCTGGAGACGGCGAATTCGACGGCGATGATGGTCGGAGCCCGAAGAGGGGAACGACGACGTGGCGGCGATGCAGGGCTTCCGGAGGCCCGTGGAGCGGTGGGGAGGAAGAGGGGGTTGTGGCGGAGCTTCTGAGCTAGTCGGGGGAGCGAGGGGTGGCCGGAGACGGCTGCTAAGGCGAACGGCGGCGACGGTGGTGTTCGGCCGTGTGAGAGAGAGAGCGAGGGAGAGGAGGGGAGAGCCGAGGGAGAGTGAGAGAGAGCAGGGGGGAGGCGTGGCGTCGTCCAGGGCATCGAGGCGAGGAGGGGAGGGCAGGCAGGCAGGGAGAGAGGTGGCGTGGCGCGGTGGCGGGCGCGCGCGCCGGCCACACTCCCCTCCCTCTGTCGGGACGAAGACGACAGAGGAGGGAGGCGGCTGGGCCGCCTGCTGGCTGGGCCGGCCAGCTGGATGGGCTGCACAGTGGAGGAGCCCAGGTAAGCTTCTCCCTTTTATTTTTTTCTGTTTTCTAATTTCTGACATTTGTTTTGATTTAAAAAAAATATATTAAATCATTTATTTAACTTATGCCAAATTTTTCAGGGGCTAGATATATTATTCCAGAGCTCCTTTATAATTGGCATAATATTTGGACATATATTAATATATATAGAAATATATTTCCAAAGCAAATATTTATGCATTAATTCCAAATGCCCAAAATAAATGTCCATGAGCCACTAAAAATATTGGTTTGATTTTTATCTCTGTCCAATATTTTCAGAGATCAACATGAGCATTTTCTTGGACCCTTTTGGAGAAATTTTTATTTGGGTCATTTTCAAAATGATTCTGAGGGTTTCACAGATCCCCATTTCAATGTTTCTGATGAAAGAGTAAACATGGTGCAACACTCTAATGCATGACTAGCTAGGGTGTGACAACTCACCCCCACTCAAAAGAATCTCGTCCCGAGATTTGGGTTCCTCCGGGAAGAAGGCGGGGTACTCGAGTCGAAGACGATCCTCCCTTTCCCAGGTTGCTTCATCCTCAGAATGGTGCGACCATTGTACTTTGAGGAACTTGATTTTCTGACGTCGGGTGATACGTTCGGCCTGATCGAGGATACGAACGGGGTACTCTCGATATGTAAGGTTATCTTGGAGATCAAGCGTTTCGTGGTCCACTCCACGGATAGGATCCGAGAAGCAACGCCTGAGTTGAGAAACGTGGAAGACATCGTGGACTCTGGAGAGATGCGGAGGTAGTTCCAGCTGGTAGGCAACTTCCCCTCGTTTGGCAAGAATGCGAAAAGGTCCAATGTAACGAGGAGCCAATTTGCCTTTGATACCGAAACGATGGGTTCCCTTCAGAGGGGTGACCCGAAGATAAGCCTTCTCGTCAACCTCAAAAGTCATAGCCTTATGTTTTCGGTCATATTGACTCTTTTGACGAGATTGGGCTGTTTTCAACTTTTCACGAACGATGCGAACTTGTTCTTCTGCTTCCTGAATCATATCCGGGCCAAAGAATTGTCTTTCCCCGGTCTCTGACCAGTTAAGGGGTGTTCGACACCGTCGTCCATAGAGAACTTCAAAAGGGGCTTTACCCAAGCTAGATTGATAGCTGTTGTTGTAAGCGAATTCGGCAAATGGAAGGCACTTTTCCCACTCCATTCCGAATGAGATAACAGAGGCTCGAAGCATGTCTTCTAGAATCTGGTTGACGCGTTCCACTTGACCACTCGACTGAGGGTGGAATGCGGTGCTAAAGGAGAGACGGGTTCCCATAGCATTTTGGAAACTTTCCCAAAATCGAGAGGTGAAAAGACTTCCTCGATCCGAGTTAATTTCCAAAGCAAATATTTATGCATTAATTCCAAATGCCCAAAATAAATGTCCATGAGCCACTAAAAATATTGGTTTGATTTTTATTTCTGTCCAATATTTTCAGAGATCAACATGAGCATTTTCTTGGACCCTTTTGGAGAAATTTTTATTTGGGTCATTTTCAAAATGATTCTGAGGGTTTCACAGATCCCCATTTCAATGTTTCTGATGAAAGAGTAAACATGATGCAACACTCTAATGCATGACTAGCTAGGGTGTGACAATGACGTCCCACGAACTCTGATCCAGCAGAGCTTTGCGGGAGAGTTCCGTCAGCACGACAGCGTGATGACAGTGTTGATGATGCTATCGATGCAGGGCTTCGCCTAAGCACCGCTACGATATTACCGAGGTGGAATATGGTGGAGGGGGGCACCGCACACGGCTAAGAGATCAAGAGATCAATTGTTGTGTCTAGAGGTGCCCCTGCCCCCGTATATAAAGGAGGGAGGGAGAGGTCGGCCCTAGAGGGGGCGCGCCAAGTGTGGGGAGTCCTACTAGGACTCCCAAGTCCTAGTAGGATCCCCTTTCCTTCCCGGAGTAGGAGAGAAGGAAAGAGGGGAAGAGGGAGAAGGAAAAGGGGCCTGCACCCCTTGTCCAATTCGGACTAGAGGGGGGACGCACGCCTCCTTCCTTTTGGCCTCTCTCCTCTATTCCCGTACGGCCCAATAAGGCCCAATACTTCTCCCGGTGAATTCCCGTAACTCCCGGTACACCGAAAATACCCGAATCACTCGAAACCTTTCCGATGTCCAAATATAGTCATCCAATATATCGATCTTTACGTCTCGACCATTTCGAGACTCCTCATCATGTCCCGATCTCATCCGGGACTCCGAACTACCTTTGGTACATCAAAACACAAAAACTCATAATATCGATCGTCACCGAACTTTAAGCGTGCGGACCCTACGGGTTCGAGAACTATGTAGACATGACCGAGACACGTCTCCGGTCAATAACCAATAGCGGAACCTGGATGCTCATATTGGTTCCCACATATTCTACGAAGATCTTTATCGGTCAAACCACATAACAACATACGTTGTTCCCTTTGTCATCGGTATGTTACTTGCCCGAGATTCGATCGTCGGTATCTGAATACCTAGTTCAATCTCGTTACTGGCAAGTCTCTTTACTCGTTATGTAATGCATCATCCCGCAACTAACTCATTAGTCACATTTCTTGCAAGGCTTATAGTGATGTGCATTACCGAGAGGGCCCAGAGATACCTCTTCGACAATCGGAGTGACAAATCCTAATCTCGAAATACGCCAACTCAACAAGTACCTTCGGAGACACCTATAGAGCACCTTTATAACCACCCAGTTACGTCGTGACGTTTGGTAGCACACAAAGTGTTCCTTCGATAAACGAGAGTTGCATAATCTCATAGTTATAGGAACATGTATAAGTCAGGAAGAAAGCAATAGCAACATACTAAACGATCAAGTGCTAAGCTAACGGAATGGGTCAAGTCAATCACATCATTCTCTAATGATGTGATCCCGTTAATCAAATGACAACTCATGTCTATGGCTAGGAAACTTAACCATCTTTGATTCAACGAGCTAGTCAAGTAGAGGTATACTAGTGACACTTTGTTTGTCTATGTATTCACACATGTACCAAGTTTCCGGTTAATACAATTCTAGCATGAATAATAAACATTTATCATGAAATAAGGAAATAAATAATAACTTTATTATTGCGTCTAGGGCATATTTCCTTTAGTCTCCCACTTGCACTAGAGTTAATAATCTAGTTCACATCATCATGTGATTTAACACCAATATTCATATCTGTATATGATAAACACCCATAGTTCACATCGTCATGTGACCAACACCCAAAGGGTTTACTAGAGTCAATAATCTAGTTCACATCGCTATGTGATTAACACCCAAAGAGTACTAAGGTATGATCATGTTTTGCTTGTGAGAGAAGTTTAGTCAATGGGTCTGTCACATTTAGAGCCGTATTTATTTTGCAAATATTCTATGTCTAGAATGCTCTGCACGGAGCTACTCTAGCTAATTGCTCCCACTTTTAATATGTATCCAGATTGAGACTTAGAGTCATCTGGATCGGTGTAAAAGCTTGCATCGATGTAACTCTTTACGACGGGCTCTTTTATCACCTCCATAATTGAGAAATATTTCCTTAGTCCTCACTAAGGATATTCTTGACCGCTGTCCAGTGATCTACTCCTAGATCAAAAATTGTACTCCCTTGCCAAACTCAGAGCAAGGTATACAATAGGTCCGGTACACAGCATATCATACTTTATAGAACCTATGACTGAGGCATAGGGAATTCTATTTCTATTTTCTGCCAGGGTCGGGTTTTGAGTCTTACTCAACTTTACACCTTGTAATACATACAAGCATTCCTTCTTTGACTGATCCATTTTGAACTATTTCAAAACTTGCCAAGGTATATACTCATTGAAAAATCTTATCAAGCGTCTTGATTTATCTTATAGATCTTGATGCCTAATATGTAAGCAGCTTCACCGAGGTCTTTCATTGAAAAACTCTTATTCAAGTATCCCTTTATGCTATCCAGAAATTCTATATCATTTCCAATCAACAATATGTCATCCACATATAATATTAAAAATGCTACAGAGCTCCCACTCACTTTCTTGTAAATACAGGGTTCTCCAAAAGTCTGTATAAAACCATATGTTTTGATCACACTATCAAAATGTTTATTCCAACTCTGAGAGGCTTGCACCAGTCCATAAATGGATCGCTGGAGCTTGCACACTTTGTTAGCACCCTTTGGATCGACAAAACCTTCTGATTGCATTATATACAACTCTTCTTTAATAAATCCATTAAGAAATGCAGTTTTGACATCCATTTGCCAGATTTCATAAAGTGTGGCAATTGCTAACATGATTCGGACAGACTTAAGCATAGATACGAGTGATAAACTCTCATCATAGTCAACACCTTGAACTTTGTCAAAAACCTTTTTCGACAAGTCTAGCTTTGTAGATAGTAACACTACTATCAGCGTCTGTCTTCCTGTTGAAGATCAATTTGTTTTTATGGCTTGCCGATCATCCGGCAAGTCAACCAAAGTCCACACTTTGTTCTCATACATGGATCCTATCTCAATTTCATGGCCTCAAGCCATTTTGCAGAATCTAGGCTCATCATCGCTTCCTTATAGTTCGTAGGTTCATCATGGTCTAGTAACATGACTTCCAGAACAGGATTGCCATACCACTCTGGTGCGGACTGTACTTTGGAAGACCTACGAGGTTCTATAGTAACTTAATCTGAAGTTTCATGATCATCATCATTAGCTTCCTCACTAATTGGTGTAGGAATCACTGGAAGTGATTTCTGTAATTAACTACATTCCAATTCGGGAGAAGGTACAATTACCTTATCAAGCTCTACTTTCCTCCCACTCACTTCTTTCGAGAGAAACTCCTTCTCTAGAAAGGATCCATCTTAGCAACGAATATCTTGCCTTCGGATCTGTGATAGAAGGTGTACCCAACAGTTTCCTTTGGGTATTCTATGAAGACGCACTTCTCTGATTTGGGTTCGAGCATCGCTGCCCCAAACTTTAAGAACGACAACTTTGGTTTCTTGCCAAACCACAGTTCATAAGGCGTCGTCTCAATGGATTTTTATGGTGCCCTATTTAAAGTGAATGCAGCTGTCTCTAATGCATAACCCCAAAATGATAGTGGTAAATCGGTAAGATACATCATAGATCGCACCATATCCAATAAAGTGCAGTTACGACGTTCGGACACACCATTATGCTGTGGTGTTCCATGTGGCGTTAGCTATGAAACTATTCCACATTGTTTTTAAATGAAGGCAAAACTCGTAACTCAAATATTCTTCTCCATGATCAGATCGTAGAAACTTTATTTTCTTGTTACGATGATTCTCCACTTCATTCTGAAATTCTTTTAACTTTTTAAATGTTTCAGACTTGTGTTTCATTAAGTAGATATACTCATATCTGCTCAAATCATCTATGAAGGTCAGAAAATGACGATACCCGCCACGAGCATCAACACGCATTGGACCGCATACATCGATATGTATTATTTCCAACAAGTCAGTAGCTCGTTCCATTGTTCCAGAGAATGGAGTTTTAGTCATCTTGCCCAAAAGGCACGGTTCGCAAGCATCATATGATTCATAACCAAGTGATTTCAAAAATCCATCTTTATGGAGTTTCTTCATGCGCTTTATACCGATATGACCCAAACGGTAGTGCCACAAATAAGTTGCACTATCATTATCAACTTTGCATCTTTTGGCATCAATATTATGAATATGTGTATCAATACGATCGAGATCCAACAAACTATTTTCATTGGGTGTATGACCATCGAAGGTTTTATTCATGTAAACAAAACAACAATTATTCTTTGACTTTAAATGAATAACTGTATTGCAATAAACATGATCAAATCATATTCATGCTCAACGCAAACGCCAAATAACATTTATTTAGGTTTAACACTAATCCTGAAAGTATAGGGAGTGTGCGATGATGATCATATCAATCTTGGAACCACTTCCAACACACATCGTCACTTCACCCTCAACTAGTCTCTGTTTATTCCGTAACTCCTGTTTTGAGTTACTAATTTTTAGCAACCGAACAAGTATCAAATACCCAGGGGTTAGTATAAACACTAGTAAGGTACACATCAATAACCTGTATATCAAATATACCCTTGTTCACTTTGCCATCCTTCTTATCTACCAAATATTCAGGGTATTTCCGCTTCTAGTGACCATTTCCTTTGAAGTAGAAGCACTTTGTTTCAGGCTTTGGTCCAGCTTTGGGCTCCTTCACGGAGTGACAACTTGCTTGCCATTCTACTTGAAGTTCCCTTTATTTCCCTTTGCCCTTTTCTTGAAACTAGTGGTGTTGTCAATCATCAACACTTGATGCTCTTTCTTGATTTCTACCTTCGTCGATTTCAGCATCACGAAGAGCTCGGGAATCGTTTTCGTCATCCCTTGAATACTATAGTTCATCACTAAGTTCTACTAACTTGGTGATGGTGACTAGAGAACTCTGTCAATCACTATCTTATCTGGAAGATTAACTCCCACTTGATTCAAGCGATTGTAGTACCCAGACAATTTGAGCACATGCTCACTGCTTGAGCTATTCTCCTCCATCTTTTAGCTATAGAACTTGTTGGAGACTTCATATCTCTCAACTTGGGTATTTGCTTGAAATATTAACTTCAACTCCTGGAACATCTCATATGGTCCATGACATTCAAAATGTCTTTGAAGTCCCGATTCTAAGCCATTAAGCATGGTGCACTAAACTATCAAGTAGTCATCATATTGAGCTAGCCAAACGTTCATAACGTCTACATCTGCTTCTGCAATAGGTCTATCACCTAGCGGTGCATCAAGGACATAATTTTTCTGTGCAGCAATGAGGATAAACCTCAGATCACGGACCAAGTTGGCATCATTGCTACTATCATCTTTCAACTTAGTTTTCTCTAGGAACACATATAAAACATAGGGAAGCAACAACGCGAACTATTGATCTACAACATTATTTGCAAAATACTATCAGGACTAAGTTCATGATAAATTAAAGTTCAATTAATCATATTACTTAAGAACTCCCACTTAGATAGACATCCCTCTAATCATCTAAGTGATCACGTGATCCAAATCAACTAAACCATGTCCGATCATCACGTGAGATGGAGTAGTTTTCAATGGTGAACATCATTATGTTGATCATATCTACTATATGATTCACGCTCGAACTTTCGGTCTCCAGTGTTTCGAGGCCATATCTGCATATGCTAGGCTCGTCAAGTTTAACCTGAGTATTCTGCGTGTGTAAAACTGTCTTACACCTGTTGTATTTGAACGTAGAGCTTATCACACCCGATCATCACATGGTGTCTCAGCACGAAGAACTTTTGCAACGGTGCATACTCAGGGAGAACACTTATACCTTGAAATTTATTGAGAGATCATCTTATATGCTACCGTCAATCAAGCAAAATAAGATGCATGAAGGAAAAACATCACATGCAACCAATATAAGTGATATGATATGGCCATCATCATCTTGTGCTTGTGATCTCCATCTCCGAAGCACCGTCATCACCGCCATCGTCACCGGTGCGACACCTTGATCTCTATTGTAGCATCGTTGTTCTCTCGCCAACTATTGCTTCTACGACTATTGTTACCTCTTAGTGATAAAGTAAAGCAATTACAGGGCGATTGCATTGCATACAATAAAGCGACAACCATATGGCTCCTGCCAGTTGCTGATAACTTTGTTACAAAACATGATCATCTCATACAATAAAATTTAGCATCATATCTTGACCATATCACATCACAACATGCCCTGCAAAAAACAAGTTAGACGTCCTCTACTTTGTTGTTGCAAGTTTTACGTGGCTGCTACGGGCTGAGCAAGAACCGTTCTTACCTACGCATCAAAACCACAATGATAGTTCGTCAAGTTAGTGCTGTTTTAACCTTCTCAAGGACCGTACGTAGCCACACTCGGTTCAACTAAAGTTGGAGAAACTGACACGCGCCAGCCACCTATGTGCAAATCACGTCGGTAGAACCAGTCTTGCGTAAGCGTACGCGTAATGTTGGTCTGGGCCGCTTCATCTAAAAATACTGTCGAACCAAAGTATGACATGCTGGGAAGCAGTATGACTTGTATCGTCCACAGCTCACTTGTGTTCTACTCGTGCATATAACATCTACACATAAAACCATGCTCGGATGCCACTGTTGGGGAACGTAGTAATTTCAAAAAAAATTCTACGCACACGCAAAATCATGGTGATGCATAGCAACGAGAGGGGAGAGTGTTGTCCACGTACCCTCGTAGATCAAAAGCGGAAGCGTTAGCACAACGAGGTTGATGTCTCACGATCCGACCGATCAAGTACCGAATGTACGGCACCTCTGAGTTCAGCACACGTTTAGCTCGATGACGTCCCACGAACTCCGATCCAACACAGCTTTGCGGGAGAGTTCCGTAAGCATGACGACGTGATGACGGTGTTGATGATACTACTGACGCAGGGCTTCGCCTAAGCACCACTACGATATTACCGAGGTGGAATATGGTGGAGGGGGGCACCGCACACGGCTAAGAGATCAAGAGATCAATTGTTGTGTCTAGAGGTGCCCCCCTGCTCCCGTATATAAAGGAGGGAGGGAGAGGCCGTCCCTAGAGGGGGTGCGCCAAGTGTGGGGAGTCCTACTGGGGAGTCCTAGTAGGACTCCCAAGTCCTAGTAGGATTCCCCTTTCCTTCCCGGAGTAGGAGATAAGGAAAGAGGGGAAGAGGGAGAAGGAAAAGGGGGCTGCACCCCTTGTCCAATTCGAACCAGAGAGGGGGCGCGCGCCTCCTTCCTTTTGGCCTCTCTCCTCTATTCCCGTACGGCCCAATAAGGCCCAATACTTCTCCCGGTGAATTCCCGTAACTCCCCGATACTCCGAAAATACCCGAATCACTCGGAACCTTTCCGATGTCCGAATATAGTCGTCCAATATATCGATCTTTACGTCTCGACCATTTTGAGACTCCTCGTAATGTCCCCGATCTCATCCGGGACTCCGAACTACCTTCGGTACATCAAAACACAAAAAATCATAATACCGATCGTCACCGAACTTTAAGCATGCGGACCCTACGGGTTCGAGAACTATGTAGACATGACCGAGACACGTCTCCGGTCAATAACCAATAGCGGAACCTGGATGCTCATATTGGTTCCCACATATTCTACGAAGATCTTTATCGGTCAAAACGCATAACAACATACGTTGTTCCCTTTGTCATCGGTATGTTACTTGCCCGAGATTCGATCGTCGGTATCTAAATACCTAGTTCAATCTCGTTACCGGCAAGTCTCTTTACTCGTTATGTAATGCATCATCCCGCAACTAACTCATTAGTCACATTGCTTGCAAGGCTTATAGTGATGTGCATTACCGAGAGGGCCCAGAGATACCTCTTCGACAATCGGAGTGACAAATCCTAATCTCGAAATACGCCAACTCAACAAGTACCTTCGGAGACACCTGCAGAGCACCTTTATAACCACCCAGTTACGTCGTGACGTTTGGTAGCACACAAAGTGTTCCTCCGGTAAACGAGAGTTGCATAATCTCATAGTTATAGGAACATGTATAAGTCAGGAAGAAAGCAATAGCAACATACTAAACGATCAAGTGCTAAGCTAACGAAATGGGTCAAGTCAATCACATCATTCTCTAATGATGTGATCCCGTTAATCAAATGGCAACTCATGTCTATGGCTAGGAAACTTAACCATCTTTGATTCAACGAGCTAGTCAAGTAGAGGTATACTAGTGACACTTTGTTTGTCTATGTATTCACACATGTACCAAGTTTCTGGTTAATACAATTCTAGCATGAATAATAAACATTTATCATGAAATAAGGAAATAAATAATAACTTTATTATTGCCTCTAGGAAAATAATAACTTTGAAATAAGGAAATGTTTTATGCACCATCTTCAAAATTGTTTTTTTTGTGCACCATCATTAGAGAATTTTGGTGCATAAAATTTATTAAACTTTATTAATAAGGAGTTTTGGAAAAAAATCAGGAAATGTTTTATGCACCATCTTCAAAATTGTTCTTTTTTTAAAAAAAATCAGGAGTTTTGGAAAATGTTCCCATTTTCAAATTTTGTTCCGGAGTATAAAAAGATGTTCGTGTATTAAAAAATTGTTCGCATTTTAATATTTTGTGCGGCATTTTAAAATGTTCCTGTTTTAAAAAAAAATGTTTGCGGTTTGAAAATTTGTTCACGTATTCAAAAAAATATTCCTGTTGAAAATGTGTTCTGAAATTCAGAAAATTCTTGCACATTTTCAAAATAAGCACTTTTAAAAATTACTCTTTTTTCAAATCACCTTCACAAATTTTGTTCTTGTTTTTCGAAATTTTCACAAAATTTTCAAAATCTGTTTGAAAATTTACATTTTGTTCACATTTCCTCAAAAATTCTTTTCATGTTATCCAGAGTTTGTTCAATTTTCAAAAATCTATATGCTACATTTCACGGTCAGAAAATAACATACAAGGGGGATATCCCGCAAGCGTAAGTCTTAAAATACTACAGCGATGCGTTTTATTTCGCGTTGATAGACTTTCTCTTGTGGCCAGCAGCGCTGGTTGTGGAGAGCGAAGTCGCCGGTTCGATTTCTCGCTGCTTCATTTTCTGTTTTTGCGATTTTTATCGATGTAGAGACACCTCGCGTTGCCTGTGGGCCGGCCCAGCCGCACGCCTTCTGTGCGTCGCGCTGGTTATTTGCCGCAAAACGTTTGCGCTCTGCATACCGACCAAAACCTATTTGATGCACACCGCCTAAAAAAATAGCTAGATAATCGGCATGCACATCAAGGCTGGCCCATTGTTATTTTTTCTGATGTTTTTTGGATCTTTTTTGGGTGTTCTTCTGGTTTACGTGAGTTTCTTCTGGTTTAGCGTTGGTTTCTTCGATTTCTATATTGGGTTTCTTTATTTTCTAACTGTGGTTCTAAGTTTTCTTCTGTACTTTTTTATTTTTCTTTCATTAAAAATATTAATTATTCTGTATACCTGAAGATCTTTTAAAATATATGATGGGCATTTTCTAAATACATGTTCTGCCATTTCTCAAATATGATTTAAAAATCATAAGATTTTTTAATCATTAAACTTGTTTCAACATATGCATGTGCTATTTGACATCGCTAGGCCCAAAAAACACTCATTTGGTATATATGCCCGGTAACCGTACTGACGTGACACATCGGTAGGAATAATAATGAAGCGAAAACGAGTGGAGTGTCACTTTTGTTTTCATATTATTTAGTGGGAGCGGAAATAAATATAAAATCCCAAAAAATATATGCAAAAGTGACTGCCAAAAAAAATACAGTTAAGATAGTGGTCACACGTATACGAAACAAAAGTTCGTCAGAACCCAATAACATCTTGAATCATAAAGAAAAGCATAGATATTTCTGCAATACAATTTCTAAGGTGGCTACAAATATTATGATATATCATGGATATGTAATAAGATATTTTATTGTGCATTGGTTTTCAATTTTGGACACAAAATAAAGGTAAACTATAGCGGGATGACGAGGGCCATAGGAGTACTGAAAAGGATTATATTTTTCAGTGGTAGATCCAGTTGGATTAGAACTGTGTGTACTCTCTTTGTTTGAAAATACTTATCGGCGAAATGGATAAAAATGGATGTATCTAGAACTAAAATACATCTATATACATCCATTTCTCGAATAATTATTTCTCCGCAGAGGAAGTACTATACTAACTGATTTTTTTTGCACATTTTGTGGATTTGGAAATCATGTTACCATTAGTTTTCCTCCGGAAAACAACGTTTCATTTCCGCAAGAAAATTTCTATTTCACTTCCATTGTAAATTCCTGCCTCCATTTCTAGTATGCACTTTATTTCCGCATTCTTCCAGAACGGAAAGATATTTCATGTCATACCATGTGTTTGTGAAAGGACATCATTGCTCCTTGTGAGAATTTGGTGTTAACGACATTTGGTTAGCTTACTAGTTTCTAAGTGCTTGCATGGTGTACAAATCTAGAGATGAAACAAAAGGTTGGTCGGTGAACCCCAAGCAAAAAGATTCAAGAAGACGACACATTAACTTGACCTAAGATTTCTTGTTTTTGAGTGCTAAGCATGTCGTACTATAAAGTGGTCGTAGTGCATGTACGTGTGGGAATCGGAAAACTTCATACGTCCCAAAAGAACACACAACCATGTGAGAAAGAACCCCAAAAATATGCCCATAATGCATTTCTACTATTGTGCCTCAGAGTTTTCTTGGAGCCTCCAAGGTGGCTCTAGGAGGCAGAGAAGTTTTGTTATAACTCTGTCTTAGCTCAGAGGAACCCCCAAAGATAGGGGTGGACAAAAAGCCTATAGCTTGCGTAGCTTAATGAGCGCTTGATAGTTTGACTCGTTAAGGTCATATCTCACTCCTTAATGAACCAAGCCAATCACTTGAGCTCGAGCTTAATGAATGAGCTTACGAGTTTCACAAGCAGCTCCTTAATGTAGAATACCACATATTCTTATCTTAAGTGACAACATTTTATGGCAGCCTGACCCATCTATTCGATCCAATCGACCACAATATGGTTAGTTCCAAATTGTAGCATTTAATTTTGTGAGAAAAATGTTGAATAATTTGGATGCCCACTTGATGTTTGTGGTAACGTCTATTAACGAGCACTCACGAGGTGCTCATGAGCTTAACGAGCTGTAAACGAACCGAGTTAAACAAGTTTTTTGCTTGTTAAGTTTTAACGAGCTTAGCGAACCCGAGCTTGTCAATCCACCCCTACCTGGAACCTCTGAACCACGAGAACCTCCGACGCGCCCTAGAGCCTCTCAGCCATACAGAACAGAGCATGACATGCACACATTTTGGAGGACCTATTTAAGGTCCCTTCTTTGCCACGAAGAAGGGGTGACGCGTACTCTCTTTCCACCATTGATGAACACCAGAAAGATTTATATCTCACTCTCAGCCATATAGATCTCGATGTATGTTTCCATCTAAGAAAAACTAGAGTTCGTTGATTCCTCACGGGATCATTTGTAAATCTTGTTACTCTTGGGTTTGTAGGGATCCCAGACGGTTGGTGTTACCCGAGAGATTCCATGTCGTGTGCTTGTGCCTCCGCTAATTTGTGAGAGTTTCGAGCTCGCCCGAAGAGTTCGTCCTAGTGACAGTGTGCTTAGACATTTGTTGGCCAAGGCACTTAGATACTTAGTGTTGGTGCAATATCTTGCCTCCTTGGGGTTTGAAGATTGTTGTCAGAAACAGTAAGAGACTGATATGTTGTAGTGCACACAGAGGGAAATACTCCCCATCGTATCGAGAAGAATGATACATTCTGATAAGGAGTTTGTGATAAACTTCACCGAGAAGTATGTCCGTTGGAGAGAAGCGAGATATGTTTTGTGAAGACACTACATCGAGAAGATCGCGTGGCGGAGTTGACCCCCAAAAATATTGCTGAAGTAAAGCAATTGGATTTTGGTGTGTCCGAGAAGAAATGGATGTGGTCGATGAGATTGAAGGCGAAGCAAAAAGGTAGCATTTATTCCGTTGTCCTTCTTTCTCCTAGTTGAGTCATAGGAACACCGTACTATTAAGGGAGTATAAGTATTTCAAGACTTATGTCTGTTGTGATGCTTAACTAAAACCTATGAGAGTTGAGAAAAATCTCTTTGTGCACCGAAACATTACTTGCCAGCCATAGACATTGTTCTTCTGGGCAGCGGGAGATATGCTTCGGACCGAATAGTCAGCTTTACTTGTTCCTCAAGTAAAGTTGAGTTGTGCTCAAAATTTGACTGTTGAAAACGTGTCTATTGGCCATTGGCTGGGCCGCGTGTCCCAAATGGTCATTTCCCTTCTGGAAAGGTTGCGACTATAAACAGTGGCGGACCCAGGATTGGCTGACGCCCCAGGCGAGAAACTAAGGGCTAAAAACTGCCCAGAAAATACTCAAGTTTCAAGGCATACAAAAGCCAATCTATGTTGCATAATAACCAATAAGAAACCAAACATATTATTCAATTGCACCATTTTTTCCACAATGGGTCAACTAATAAAGCAAGACAAATCAAAAGATAATGTGTAGCATAGATAGATGATACAAAAGATTGATACAAATCAAATGATTGGTTGATCTGAGCCTCCCATGACTACATCTTCAATAGCAGAAGAAGCTAAACCTTCAATCATCAATTTTGAAATGCAAATCAGTGCATAATAGCAGGTAAAACTAATTAATAATAGATGCAAAATGTGAAAAGTTATCTCTAGGATGAGGCAAACCTTTATATGTGCGATAACCTTGAAATTGGTCGATGATCTTTGATTCTTCAATACTAACAAATACATCTCGTTCAATGTAACATACCATTCTATGATTTATCCAACCATCACCCATTTTGTTCCTCAACCGAGTCTTGATAATGCTCATTGATGAGAATGCGCTTTCCACTGTTTCGGTTGCAACATGTAAAATCAATTCTAACTCAACAAGACGGTAAATCAAGGGAAAAGTTGTGTGCATGTCACTTTTAACCATATCCATGGCAAGATGACCAAGATCATTGCATTCATCAAATGTGGATCAACTCTTGCTTCTTGAATGAATGAGTCTAGTTGATTTCTAAGGACAAAAGTAACTTCATATGTAGAGAAGTCAACAACATACATATTAGTAAGATCTACTAGCTTGTCTTCATTATAATTGGCAAATGAATTCTTGGGATCAAGATAAGCAATGCATCTCAATAATCAAGTTGACCTTTCAGCGAAGTGATTGTTTAACTCCACAATAACTTGATCATGCAACATATTGAATATTTCAATTTTGAAATGATGGTTGTAAGTTACCAATTGCTCACTCCAAGTACTTGAACGCCCATTAACAGCTCTTGTATCTTTCATATTTGGCACTACAATGTTGTATTTGACACAAAAGTTTGTTACCTCTTTAAAGAGCTTATCCCAACCATTCTGCCTTATCTATTGAATATCCTCCAACGTGGTTTTAATCAATCCCACAACACGTGCAATATGTTGATTTTTCAATTGCGAGCATTGTGGCAGATTGTTAGTCTTGCCCAATAATTTAGTCATAAGATGCAATATGAGAACAAATTCGAAGGACTCCATGTGCTTTATCAACCCCGTGGATGTGGTCCTTTGGGCAACATTATCTGCATCATTGTGTATATTTTATAATACCTTTAGAAATGCTTTCCACATCTCAACAAGACGCCACAACATAGGCGGGGGTGGCATGATGCCCCCTCCCCCTAGACCGCCACTGGCCGTACGTAATCTAGGACAACACAAAGAAAAGCAGACTACTCGCGAAATGGTCTGCTATGCATACCTTAGTTCCGAAGAGCAAGCTACGATGTGGCCCTAGCTATGACGGCCGATGGAAGGGGTTGGTTGTTCTTGAAAACACGGCTATTGTGCTCCATCCATATGAACCGGAGCCCCACTACAATTAGGGAGCTGATCTCAGTGCGATGTGGCTGAGGGGCAGCGCCGACAACACTTGGCCATTAAGCGCCAATGGAGGGGGAGGGTATCAAAGTTGAAGTAAGGCGGTGCAGACAGTATGGTAACAACAAGCCAAACCAAACTTCCTAGTCAAACATGGAGTGCATCATCATGTGGTCGAGCTTAGTCGCATTACAAGCAACATGGCGGATGAGGTAAATGACGATGAGCTAGGCGATCGGTCGTCCAAAGTATGTCTTTGAGGGCACGCTAGAGGAAGTCTTTGATATCCAGCGGCTCCTAAGAAGACCAAAGCTCGGATGCATGGTGCGAGTTCCCAACCGAGAAAGAAAACTTGGTGGGCTGAGCTTGCCGAGAACTATATGTTCGTCATGAGGCACCGTTGGAAGTGACCTGATTTAGGTGAGGTTGATACTTCTCCAACGTATCTATACTTTTTTGATTGTTCCATGCTATTATATTGTCTATTTTGGATGTTTTATATGCATTAATATGCTATTTTATATTATTTTTAGGACTAACTTATTAACCCAGAGCCCAGTGCCTGTTTCTGTTTGTTCTTTGTTTTTCAGTTTTACAGAAAAGGAATATCAAATGGAGTCCAAACGAAATAAAACTTTACAATGATTTTTCTTGGACCAGAAGACACCTACATGACTTGGAGAGAGAGCCATAAGAGTCTCGAGGAGGCCACAAGCCTTGATGTAAATATGCCCTAGAGGCAATAATAAAGTTGCTATTATTATATTTCCTTATTCATGATAAAGTTTAATTATTCATGCTAGAATTGTATTGGTTGGAAACTTAAATACATGTGTGGATACATAAATAAATACCACATACCTAGTAAGCCTCTACTAGACTAGCTCATTGATCAAAGATGGTTGGTTTCCTAACCATAGACATGTGTTATCACTTGATAACGGGATCACATCATTAGGAGAATGATGTGATGGACAAGAGCCATCCGTTAGCTTAGCATATGATCGTTCAGTTTATTGCTATTGCCTCCTTAATGTCAAATACACATTCCTTCGACTATGAGATCATGCAACTCTCGGATACCGTAGGAATACCTTGTATGCTATCAATCGTCACAACATAACTTGGTGATCATAAAGATGCTCTCACTACTGCAGGATGCTGCTAACGTGACACTACAATCAGATACCCTTCGACGAAACTGTGTGCGATGCATTAATCGCAAATGATGATGTAAAAAACCCGTCAAAAAATATGCAAAACATTTGCGATGACGGATACATCAAACACGGTTCAGATTTTAGTTGTGTGTGTGATGCGGGGCATACGGTTCAGTTCAATGAACTGTTTGCGATGAGGCAGAAGAACAGAAACAGGCAGCCAGATGAAGGTGTGTGTGATATATGGCATACAGTTCACTCGTATTAACTGTTTGTGATTAGGCAACACAACAAAAACGGTTAGCCAGATCAAGGTGTCTGCGATTGACGACATACACTTTAGACGGATGAATTATTTGTGATTAGGTAACACAACATAAACAGTCAGCCAGATCAAGGTGTCTGCGTGACAACATACACTTCACACGGATGAACTATTTGCGATTAGCCACAAAAAATGAAAACAGTTAGACATACCAACGTGTGTGCGCTAGACGGGTACACATTCTAATTAAAAGAAGCGTGCACGATGGTAATAATGAGCGCGCATGGTTAATGGAACAAGATGGTGCAAATGCCACGTACGCGACCGAGAACACGTGCCCACTTTACGCCTTCTAGGAATCGTACCGCACTTCAAAATATGAATCGTCAATAAATTTTGAACTTGCTTCCCTTCACATTCACAATTACTATTCATGCCGATCAAAACCTATTCACACCGATCAAAACCTAAACAGTTTCCCACTTAGGAGCATATTAGTACTCGGTTATAAATACTACCTACTCCAAGATAACTGCACATTCCTCCTCAACTCCTCATCCACAAAAACAAACAAGTCATTCATCGCCATTCCCTTGCGTTTGCCGTCTGCCATGGCCCGCATGAGTTCCGAGTCGAGAGATGACTATCAGGAAGAGGCAAGCATGGAAGCAGAAGCACGAGAGATGTCCCGCCTCACCGCGAAAGTAGCCGACCTGTCCCGTCGTGCGGCCGTAGCAGCACAGAGGTCCCGCCGCGCCGTCGGTGCAGTAGACTGGTCTAGCTGTGCCGTGGAAGCAGCAGATATGTCCCGTCGCGCCGGGAATGCAGCAGAGATGTCCTCCCACGCTACAGTGGCCTAGGAAAATGTCCCGCGGGCAGTCCAGGACTCTCACAGGCGCATGCATGTGATTGTCCATAGCCAAATGGATCAGATCTTTGGCTGGGCGAGGTTGCAGGATGACATGAAAGCCTCATTTGAACAGGCTGACGACGTCATTCAGCAACTAAGGGAGGGCAATGCAAAGCTCCAGACTGAGCGCGACCTGTTGTGGGCAAAGATCGTCAAAAGTGCAGAGCAGCAGGAGGAGACCACTGCCTTGTTGAAGAGGACCAGCGTCATCGTTAAGAAACTTATGGATGAGAATGCCATGCTCTACATCGAGCGCCAAAGGCTGGTGGAGGAATCTATGGATGCTCTCAAGCAATGTCTTGTGGACACGAAAGAGCTCATCGCCGCTCGCCGCGAGAACTAGTCTCCGCAGCCTGCATCAACGCATCAAGAAAGTAGAGATCAACGAGCCAGATTGTTGTCTGCGTCTTCCTTCTTCTTTTGCCCTAGTGTATTTCGGGCATTGCCACATGTGCCTTTTTTAGTTATCTTCCTAAACATGTAAGATAATTATTATCTATTGTCATCTTTCTTATATTCATATTTTTGAGGAAACATCTCCTTATATTCATCAGTCTTGCTATAAATCACAGTCGATGCTATATAGGTCCGTTGGATCTTACATCAAGATCCGTGTAAAACTTTCTTTTCAGATTTTATTTTCTCTCTCTTAAATCTCAGTCAACTGAGACATAGCCACACCATTAAACAGGGGCTCGGGCGCCATTAATGGAGACATTGGGAGAGAGGTGGGCGGCGGATAGAGGTCAAAGGGCTCTCCTCCCAATGAGCACGCACAGGGGTCTGATCGCACGCCTCTCGTACTCAAATAACTACCCCGCACGGCACATCCTAGCCAATAAAAAAAGGGACGCGTGTCGGCACGTAAATGGTAAGTAGAACGCCCACGGTTTTAATAGTACTTGTGTTTCCGATTGTAACGTGACAACACTTGTTCCAAAATGACTTTGTTGATTGTTAATGTGTGCGCCTTCGCAAATCAGACAAAAAATTACCACAACATGTTGGTGCCATGTCATGACACCATGCCAAGTTTTATGATTTTCAGGTGAATTTTGGATTTACAATAATTTTAAAACCAAATTTCTCGATGTTTCCTGCCGAGCCAAGACGCCCAGATGTTTGAATTCCATTCCAATTTCTTGCATGGGATCTAGAAATTCGCCCAAGTACACATAAATGATTTTTCAACTAACTTTGGCGCACTGGAGCATGTGCTTGTAGTTCAATTTTGAACTGTGTGCATTAAATGCCTAAAAATTCAATTAATGTATAAAAAGGATAAACAAACCCGAAATAATTCCAAAATTAAGCACGAAACTCCTATTGATCTAAGCTGCATGTGTAAAAAAATCAAGGCGGGAGAAGGCAGTGTATGTCGTTTCGCACACAGAGGTGACACGTTCCCTCTCGGAACCACGAGCCTTCTTGAGAGAAGCTCCGATTTGCAACAAACTTATACCAAAGCTTGTCCCAATTCGGCCAAAAAATTTACCACAACATGATGCTGCCATTTCATGACACCATGCCAAGTTTCATGATTTTCATGCGTGTTTTGGATTTACAGGAATTAAAAAACCAAGTTTCTCCATATTTCCGACCGAGCCACGATGCCCAGATGTTTGAATTTCATCCCCATTTCTTGCATGGGACCTAGAAATTCACCCAAGGGCACACATGTGATTTTCAACCAACTTTGGTGCACTGGAGCATGTGCTTGTAGTTCAAATTTGAATTATGCACATTAAATGCCCAGAAACTCTATTAATGTATAAAAAAAGGCCAAACGGACCCGGAATAATTCCAAATTTTAACACGGGACTCATATAGTTCTATGTTGCCTCTATAAAAAATCAAGGGGGAGGCAGCGTATATCATTTCACACACAAAGGTGACACGTTCCCTCTCGGAACCACGAGTCTTCTTGAGAGAAGCACCGGTTTGCAATAAGCTTATACCAAAACTTGTCCCAATTCAGCCAACTTTTTTACCACATCATGTTGGTGCCATCAAATGACACCATGCAAAGTTTCATGATTTTCAGGCGAGTTTTGAATTTACAGGAATTTAAAAAACCAAGTTTCTCAATGTTACCGTCCGAGCCACGATGACCACATATTTGAATTTCATTCCCATTTCTTGCATGGGACCTAGAAATTCACCCAAGGACACACATGTGATTTTTCAACCAACCTTGGTGCACTGGAGCGTGTGCTTGTAGTTCAAATTTGAATTATTCACATTAAATCCCTAGAAACTCAATTAATGCATAAAAAAATGCCAAATGAACCCCGAATAATTCCAAATTTTAACACGATACTCATATAGTTCTATGTTTACTCTATAAAAAATCAAGAGGGGGGCATCTATGTCGTTTGCACACAAAGGTGACACGTTCCCTCTCGAAACCACATGCCTTCATGAGAGAAGCTCCAATTTGCAAGAAGCTTATACCAAAACTTGTCCCAATTCAGCCAATTATTTTACCACAGCATGTTAGTGCCATGAAAGACACCATGCCAAGTTTCATGATTTTCAGGCGAGTTTGGGATTTACAGGAATTTAAAAACCAAGTTTCTCAATGTTTCTGGCTGAGCCACGACGCCGAGATATTTAAATTTCATTCCCATTTCTTGCATGGGACCTAGAAATTCACCCAAGGACACACATGTGTTTTTCGACCAACCTTGGTGCACTGGAGCATGTGCTTATAGTTAAAATCTGAATTATGCACATTAAATGCCTAGAAACTCAATTAATGCATAAAAATGCCAAAAGAACCCGGAATAATTCCAAATTTTAACACGACACTCATATAATTGCATGTTCACTGTAGAGAAATGTTATAGCAATTCAAACACAATCATTTCCCTCCATAACACCATTTTTAATATAGTTCATGTTGTTTTCTCGAGGCCTCCGCCAGTGCCTTCTAATGATTTGTCATGTAATGTTAATGTGCAATTTGATATTCTGAAATGTAATGTTCAATTAACAGTTTGCTCCAACAATTGCTACATTTTGTAGTACTATTCTCAAGCATTCTTGGTTTCGATAACTGTCTTATCTTCTAGTATATGTTCTATTCTGCAATTCGTTCTCAGTTAACTGTTTTGGTTCATTTGGTATTCTGTCCAGTTAACTATTTGGTTCAATTCTGCAATTTGATTTTCATTTGTTGTGGGTACAATTTTGTATTGTTATGCATGTGAGAAATAAATCGAATTTGGTTGTACTCAATACATATTCTACTGATAGTATGGCAACTCCCAGTTAACCCGATCAAGATCTTCCTTGTATGTGTTGCAGGGAAACAATGGGAGACCCTGCGGTTTACCATCGAGGTTTTCTCATGCATTGTCCTTTCGCTAATAGCACATTATTGTGCAGTTGAAGGAATCATTCTAATATTTTAGTTTCTTACAATTTGGTCTTGCCTGCTGTTAGAGGGTAGACCCACTATTCGACCCATTTTGCATATGGGGAAATGAGATGTCCATGAATATCAGTCAAGTCAAGAAACTCAGAAAGATTGTTAGGATAAAGAAACTTGCGACGAATAACAACAAGATCTTGGTTTGCATAATGAAGAAGACATCAGTCAACTATATGATGGTACTAACTCTTTTACCTTGTTTTTACCCCTTGCACCATTTCAAATTTATAACAACGATTTATGCATATCTTTGTTCTCAGTACTTTTCAAAGCAGTTAACCGATGATTACCTCTCGAACCACCTGCATGGTCAAGAGGCGAGGAAGGTATTCATTCAACACCCACGATACAATATTGAAGTCTTCCTTAAGAGGACGAAGGTTGGGCGGGTAATTATCCATAGCCACTGGCCTAATGTTCCAAGGACATTCAACATCACTAAAGGCTCAATATTCGCCTTCCGCTTCTACAGTTTCCCAGATGACATTCATCTGTCTATTTACCGTGTATGATGCTACTTTTCTAAAGGTTTTCGATGTTGCATATGAAACTTGGTGCTGTTGTCTAATGGCGTCGCTAGCTATATCCCTCTTTGGTGTAACCGAGTGCTGAAGCTATCTAATGTAATTCAATTATGAAATTCTTGTTGCCGTTATACGGATATGAAATATCTGGTGTGCTTTATAAGAAATGTCAATTTGATTACTACATGGATTATCAATAATAGGCTAATTACCCTGCTTATTGGGGTTTCCTATTGCAGATGGTTACTCAGACAACACCGTGGGCGATGAACTCAAACAACCCACATGGTTTCTAGAAAGTAGGCGTGTTGGATCAACTAACAATCACACACAGTTTCTGCCAGAGAACTGTTTGCATTAGGCCACCTTGCGCAAATGTTTCCACACAAAAAACTGTGTGTGATATACATACGAACGAAAACATTTTTTTAGGATTCGCTATGTGGGATGTACATACGAACAGAAATGATTGGGCTTCAATGACTCACCCGATCGCACATGACCTCATTTTGCCCCGCCTGTTTGGCCGGATGGCCTATCCCCGAAGGTTTCCGGGTCGTGTGGGAAGGACCCCCTATCGCAGTCACTCACTTGGCGACAGTTTAGAATGCCGTCGTGGAAAGGGGTTAAAACCGTTTGTATAGCACATCTCTGTACTAGTGTCTACATGTATCTCCGAAGGTGTCTGTTGAGTTGGCATTGATCGAGATTAGGATTTGTCACTCTGTATCGGAGAGGTATCTCTGGGCCCTCTCGGTAATACACATCACAAGAAGCTTGCAAGAAAAGTGACTAAGGAGTTAGTTATGAGATGATGTATTACGGAACGAGTAAAGATACTTGTCGCTAACGAGATTGAACTAGGTATGAAGATCTCGATGATCGAATCTCGGGCAAGTAACATACTGATAGACAAAGGGAATTACGTATGTTGTCATAAGGTTCACCGATAAAGATCTTCGTAGAATATGTAGAAACCAATATGGGCATCTAGGTTCCGCTATTGGTTATTGACCGAAGAGGTGTCTCGGTCATGTCTACATAGTTCTCGAACCCATAGGGTCCGCACACTTAATGTTCGTTGACGATATAGTGTTATATGAGTTATGTGATTTGGTGACCGAATGTTGTTCGGAGTCCCGGATGAGATCACAGACATGAAGAGGAGTCTCAAAATGGTTGAGAGGTAAATATTGATATATAGGACGATGGTATTCGGACACCAAAATAGTTTCGAAGTGCACCGGGTAGTCATCGGGTCACCAGAAGGGGTTTCAGGAGGCCCGGGAGATCTATGGGCCTAATGGGCCAAGGGGAGGCACATACCGGCCCACAAGGGGGATGGTACGCCCTCTCCCTAGCCGTCAGCCCTAGGGGAAGGATAAGGGGAGGGTTGGCCCCTCCTGCATTTCCCTCCTCATGAGAGAAAGGAAAGGGGGGCACCACCTGCCCCTACCTTCCTCTCGTGCACCAACAAGGAAGGGGGTGCGGCCAGGGCAGGATCCCAAGGGGAACTCGGCCCCCTTGGGGCGCCTCCTGGCTACCTCCCCTCTCCCCCACCTATATATATGTGGGAGGCGGCACCATACAAAGCGACGACAATCTCTTAGCCGTGTGTGGTGCCCCTCTCCATAGTTTCATCCTTGGTCATATTTTTGGAGTGCTTAGGTGAAGCCCTACGGAGATAGCATCACCACCATCGTCACCATGCCATTGTGCTGCCGGAATTCATCTACTACTTCGCCCGTCTTGCTGGATCAAGAAGGCAAGGACATCACCGAGCTGAATGTGTGCTGAACACGGAGGTGTCGTACATTCGGTACTTGATCGGTTGGATCACGAAGAAGTTTGACTACATCAATCGCGTTAATAAACGCTTCCGCTTATGGTCTATGAGGTTACATAGACACACTCTCCCCTCTCATTGCTATGCATCTCCATGGATAGATCTTGCGTGTGCGTAGAAATTTTTTGTTTTCCATGCAGCATTCCTAGACAGTGGCATATGAGCTAGGTCTATCCGTAGATGATATGCACAAGTAGAACTCAAAGGAGTTTTGGGCGGTGATGATCATACTGCTTACCACCAACTTCTTATTTTGATTCGGCGGTATTGTGGAATGAAGCGGCCCGAACCAACCTTACATGTCCACGCACATGAGACCGGTTCCACCGACTGACATGCAACTTGTTTTGCATAAAGGTGGATGGCGGGTGTCTGTTTCTCCTACTTTAGTTGAAACGAATTTGACTACGGCTGGTCCTTGAAGAAGGTTAAAATAGCGAACTTGATAATCACCGTTGTGGTTTTTGCGTAGTTAAGATCGGTTCTTGCTAGAAGCCCGTAGTAGCCACGTAAAACTTGCAACAACAAAGTAGAGGACGTCTAACTTGTTTTTGCAGGGCATGTTGTGATGTGATATGGTCAAGATATGATGTGATATATGTTGATGTATGAGATGATCATGTTTGGTAATATCGACAACCGGCAGGAGCATTAGGGTTGTCTCTTAATTATTGTATGAAATACAAGCGCCATGTAATTGCTTTACTTTATCGCTATGTGTTAGCAATAGTTGTAGTAGCAATAGTTGGCGAGATGACCCCGACGCAACGATGGTGTCGGAGTAAATGACCACGGGTAGCCTAGCCGGCTCCCTTTGGCCCCTTGAAAAAACAACAGGCCGATCAAGCCCTGAAGCACCTGAGACGCGGGGCCGCCTTCCTCCGGCCGGCTACCTCACAAGCCGGCTATCGGAAGGCGGCCCATCCCTAAACTCACTTGGAGGAAGCCACGATAGGGCCGACTCCAAGAAGCCGTCTATGAAGAGGTCGACTCCAAGAAGCCGGCCCAAGAAGATCGACTCCAAAGGGCCGACCCCTGGCAAGCGGCCAGGGCTGTGCCCTAAAAGTCTGACCCCCATAACGATGATGGGACGGGGCATGGCAACAATGGAGCCTGCCACCCCCGAATCCCCGAGCACGCATGGCTACAGTATGCCGTATGGGGCAGCCATCACCCATCCGGCGTGGCACTGTTACCATGCTAATCATGACGCCTTCCACGACGGGCCGCCAGTACGGCCCACAGGCGGTGGGCCCCTTCGGTCAGAGAGACGCACGAAGGCGGCCCGACCTCCCCCAGCCGGCCTGGGGCACGGCCGGCTTCCTATGGCCGGCTTGCTCCCCTCCTTGGGGCGTGCGCACCATTAAGAAGACAAGACGAGGTAAGGCTACAGTGAGAGCCCACAAGACGGCGGCACTGTAGCCATGCTTACCTCGACAAAGCCCTCGTCATCAGAGGCAAGGCAACAATAACCAGTCCCCGACAAGACCTCCAAGCGGTGGGGCCGGCCTGTCGTCCAATGAGTCCGCAGCCAGCGGGACCCACCAGTCGGCAGGCCCCAGCGGCCGGTGGAGAAGCCGACGGCCATAGACGCTTACGGCTAGGGCCCGCGCCCAGCCAGATTACCATTGTACCCTCGGGGGGTAGGCATATATAAGCCCCCCGGGGCACCCATGGAAAGGTTTGATCTCATAGAGTTTTAGACAATACCATAGGAAGATAAGAGAGCTAGCCTTGCCCTTCTTCCTCCTCCCACCGAACAGCTCAAGGAGCCTCTTGTAGCTTCTTATCGATCTAGTGATCATGCGGAGACCCTGCAAAGTAGGAGTAGGCGTATTATCTCCACGGAGAGCCCCCAACCTGGGTAAGATCCGCCGGCGTGCATGTCTTCGCCTCATCCCGTTTCTAGGCACCGGCGATGTCTTACTGGCTCCCACAATGATAAGCCATCCGTTGGCATATGTCGCACCTACCACCCGACAAATGGAGATCAAGGTGTCGATACGGTGATGATGCTTTGGAGATGTAGATGAAAAGCACAAGATGATGATGGCCATATCATGTCACATATTTTGAATGCATGTGATGTTTATCTTTTATGCATCTTATTTTTCTTAGAATGGCGGTAGCATTATAAGATGATCCCTTTTGCTTCTCCTTTTAGATGAGTCTTCTCTTATTTTTTAGGGAGCCGTACACTCATTGGAGTAGTGTCCCGGTCTTCCACAATTGTAGCAATTTCGCTCATGACTAGAAGATCTTTTGTCATTGTAGGACCTTGACTTGGAACTCCTTTCCTTGCTTCTACTCTTGTAGAATTTGTTGAAGTTCTTCACCATTAAGCTCAATTCTTAATTGAAGGCTTGTTTCTCATTTGATGATGTAGGAGCATCACATGAGGCTTTGTAAGCACCACTAGACTTGTTATGAAGCTCTTCTTTATCCTTGAGTGACATCTCATGAGCAACAATTCTTCCACTGACTTCGGTTGGCTTGAGATCTTTGTAGTTTGGCATCATTTGGATCAAAGTGCACACGGTATCATATTTTCCATCCAAGGATCTCAAGATCTTTTTGATGACGAATTTGTCACTCATCTCTTCACTTCCTAAGCCGACAATCTCATTTGTGATGAGAGCAAGCCTAGAGTACATTTCAGCGACACCTTCAGCATCCTTCATTTTGAACTTGTCAAGTTGACTTTGAAGTACATCCAACTTGGATTCCTTGACGGAGTCGGTACCATCATGCATATCAATCAAAGTATCCCAAAATTCCTTTGCATTCTCAAGAAGGCTGATTTTGTTGAATTCTTTAGGGCACAATCTGTTGAAGAGGATACCGCAAGCTTGAGCATTGTATTGCAACATCTTCAATTCTTCCGTGGTAGCTTCACGATTCGGTTCTCTCCTATCAAAGAATTCACCTAGCAAAGCAATACACACAATAGCCCAAACGGCGGGTTTATGTCCAAGAATATGCATTTTCATCTTATGTTTCCAACAAGCAAAATTAGTACCATCAAATTAAGTAAGGACCTCACGGTGGTAATTTCCCTCGCTAGAAGTCATACTCTCCTAGGTTGTGAAACCAAGGCTATGATCACCAAAGCTATGGAAATCAAGGCAAATGGAGACCAAAGATCTGATACCACTTGTAGGATCGAAAGTATGTCTAGAGGGGAAGGTGATTAGATTACTTGACCAAATAAAAACCTAGCCTTTTCCCAATTTTAATTCTTGGCAGATTTTAGCTACTTAGCACTAGTCAAGCGTTCACAATACATTTCAAGCAAGCATGCAAAGAGTATATGTGTAGCGGAAAGTAAAGCATGAAACTTGCAAGAAAGTAAATGGGAGGAGTTTGGAGGGAGCAAACGCAATGTTGACACAGAGATTTTTGGCGTGGTTCCGATAGGTGGTGCTATCGTACAGCCACGTTGATGGAGACTTCAACCCACGAAGGGTATCAGTTGCACGAGTTCACGAAGGTCTCCACCCACGAAGGGTCCACGAAGAAGCAACCTTGTCCATCCCACCATGGACATCGCCCACGAAGGGCTTGCCTCACTTGGGTAGATCTTCACGAAGTAGGCGATCTCCTTGCCCTTACAAACTCCTTGGTTCAACTCCACAATCTTGATGGAGGCTCCCAAGTGACACCTAACCAAACTAGGAGACACCACTCTCCAAAAGGTAATAGATGGTGTGTTGATGATGAACTCCTTGCTCTTGTGCTTCAAATGATAGTCTCCCCAACACTCAACTCTCTCTCAGAGATTTGTCTATGGTGGAAAGATGATTTGAGTGGAAAGCAACTTGGGGAAGGCTAGAGATCAAGATTCTTGTGGTTGGAATGGAATATCTTGGTCTTAACACATGAGTAGGTGGTTCTCTCTCAGAAAATTAATGGTCGAAGCGTAGGCACGTTCTGATAGCTCTCTCCCCGAATGAAGAATGGGTGGAGGGGTAATATATAGCCTCCACACAAAATCTACCCATTACACACAGATTCCCAAACTCGGTGAGACCGAATGGTAAAACCCGGTCAGACCAATTTGGTCAAGATATGAAGGTTAGAGTTTTCGGTGGGACCGATATGATCAACTCGGTGGGGCTGATGCGCTAGGGTTAGGGCATACCGTAATCTCGGTGAGACCGATCACTTGAACTTGGTGGGACCGATTTCAGTAATAGGCACATAGAGAGTTGGTCAGGCAAACTCGATGGGACCGATTCGCTCATTTCGATGGGACCGAAACATTACAAAAAGGAAACAGGGAGTTTGCATTGCGAACTCGGTGGGACCGATTCGCCCATTTCGGTGGGACCGAAATGTTATGAGAAGGAAACAGGGAGTTTGCAATCCCATCTCGGTGAGACCAAGATACCTATTGGTGAAACCGAGGTGACTAGGGTTTGTGGCAGTGGCTATGTCAAGTGAACTCGGTGGTGCCGTATATATCAAATCGGTGGGGCCGAGTTTGACTTTTATGTTTAGGACATATATGGAAATGAGAAAGTGGCTGAGGGTTTTGGAGCATATCACTAAGCATTTTGAGCAAGAAAGCCATTAAGCAACACCTCATCCCCTTAGTATTGGCTTTCCTATGGACTCAATGTGATCTTGGATCACTTAAATAAAAATGTAAAGTCTTGAGCTTGTTGCCAATATGTGTCCTTAGCATTTTGAGGGGTCCACATCTCTAGTCCATGCCATGCCAATCATTGAAATTTCTGAAATGATCATCTTGAAAGAGCATTAGTTCAAAGAGCTATATGTTGTTAAGAATTACCAAAACCACCTAGGGATTAGTTGCACTTTCATTAGGCAAGACACATTTCAGTGTTATAAAGTGTGCAGTGTCAGCAGATGGAGACGGTAAACATAGTTGTGGAGTTGATGATCTCGCTTGCCATGAACCACCATCCCAGGTGCTTGCTTTAAGTTCGCGGTGTCATATGTGGTTGCATGTTGCATATGGTGTCTAGCTTGTATTGCTTCCAATTTGGTTAAATTGCATCTGCTTAGCTTACACATTATACCTTTGAATATGACATGCCTTCCTGTTTGTGGTACATACTAGTACATCTGTCTATTAACCATGTTCTTACATCAAACTAATGTTCTTATGTATGCCTCATCAATCACTTATGATGAGATAGTCACATCAGTGGGTTACTGTGGGAAAATACGCTCTTTTAAAGAATGCAGTGTCAGCCTCCTCACATGATTCTCAAGAAACAGCAAGGCTAGATGAAGATAGTGAACGTAGCTCTGTAGTTGATGACCGCATTTCCCCTACACTAGCATTGCAGGTGCTTGCTATAACTTGGCAGCGTGATATGTGGTTTCATGTTGCATATGGTGTCTAGATTGTAATTCTTCCAATCTGGTTAAATTGCATGTGCTATTATTCTTAGTTTATACATTATACTTGTTAATGTGACATGCCTTCCTGTTTTTAGTACATAGTACATCTGTCTATTAAGCATGTCCTCACATAAAACTATTGTTTTTTTGTATCCCGCATCAATCAATATGACGAGACACCTTTAGTATATGCAGTGTGATATCGGTTACATCTTTCATATGATTAATAGCATGTGCTGCTTCTAATTTGTTGAAACGCCATTTATGATGGGATGCTTTTAACTTGGCAGAGTCATATTGGTTGCATCTTTCATGTGGTGTCTAGTTTGAATTGCTTCTTATTTGCTGAAATGGCTTCTTCTTAGTTTACACAGGTAGTTGTGAATATGCCATGTCATCCAGTTTTTCGTACATATTCCATCATGGTATCATGTGTTTGCCTTCCATCAAAGTAGTGATTGTCAGTATCATGTACGAATGAGTTCTGAAGAGTGAATTTTATTGCTTTTTCTTGTCGGTTTTACTTGACAATTCAAAATAAATAAAGTGGAAGGAAATTAGCAAGGCAGTGGATAAAAGTGCTCCTTCCAAACGGAGAGCCTCTACAGATTCTACTCCGCCACCCTCCCAAGAATATTTGGAAGACAACACATGCATAGACACTCAACGTAGCTGTGTTGATGATGAGCATGTCTCCCCTAGTGCACCATCACAGGTGCTCCCTATAACTTGGCACTGTTATATGTGGTTGCATGTTATGTATGATGTCTAGCTTGTATTGCTTCTAATTTTGTTGAATTCCATCTACTTACTTTACACATTATACTTGTGAACCAGACACGTGTTCCTGTTTCTAGAACATACAATATCTGTCTATCACACCATGTTCTTACATCAAAATACTACCGCTGTGTAACCTCCAACAATCACATATCATAAGACACGTTTGACTTGGGAGTGTGATATAGGGTATATCTCGCATTCTTTTCTAGCTTGTACTACTTCTAATTTGTTGAAATGACACTTATGATGAGATAGTTTTAACTTGGTAGAGTGATATTCGTTGCATCTTTCATATGGTGTCTAGCTTTCATTGCTTGTAATTTGTTGAAATGCATTCTGATTAGTTTACACATCATAGCTGTGAATATTCAATGTTGTCCTTTTTTCTTACACATTCAATTGCACTATCATGTTGTCGCCTTACATTAAAGTAGTGCTCGTTAGCATCCTGCATCAATGAGTTCTGAAAAACAATTTTTTTATTCATTTTCTTGTGGGTTTGACTTGACAAGGCAATACAATTAAGAAATAGGAAGGAAAAAATAAGGCAGGGACTGATGGCGGTCTTCTAGCGAAACCGGCATCCTAGGTGCTTTCTCTAGCTTGGCAGTGTGATATTGTCTTGCATGTTGCATACGGTGTCTCACTTGTATGTTGGGGATCGTTGCAGAAATTAATTTTTTTTCTACGCATCACCAAGATCAATCTATGGAGTAACTAGAAACAAGAGAGAGGGGAGTGCATCTTCATACCCTTGAAGATCGCGAGACGGAAGCATTGCAAGAACGCGGATGAAGGAGTCGTACTCGAAGTGATTCAGATCGCGGTGGATTCCAATCTTAGCGCCGAACAACGGCACCTCAGCGTTCAACACACGTGCAGCCCGATGACGACTCCCGTGCCTTGATCCAACAAGGATGAGGGAGAGGTTGAGGAAGAGGGCTCCAACAGCAGCACGACGACATGGTGGTGATGGAGTGGCAGTTCTCTGGCAGGGCTTCGCCAAGCACTTGCCGAGGAGGAGAGGTGTTGGGGAGGGGAAGGGCTGCACCTTGGATGTGGTGCTGCAGCCCTCCCATCGCCCTCTATTTATAGGAGAAGGGGGAAGGGGGCCCAACCCCTCTAGATGGGATCTAGAGGGGGGCGGCGGCCAAGGGGGGAGGGGGCTTGCCTCCCAAGCAAGGGAGGCGCCCCCCCTTAGGGTTCCCCCCAACCCTAGGCGCATGGGCCCTAGGGGGGGTTGCACCCAGCCCTCCAAGGGGATGGTTACCTTCCCTCTAGAGCCCATGAGGCCCTCCGGGACAGGTGGCCCCTCCCGGTGGACCCCCGGAACCCCTCTGGTGGCCCCAGTACAATACCAGTATGCCCCCGAATATTTTCGGTGACCGTATGAGAACTTCCCATATATAAATCTTCACCTCCGGACCATTCTGGAACTCCTCATGACATCCAGGATCTCATCCGAGACTCGAACAACATTCGGTAATCACATACAAATCTTCCTAATAACCCTAGCATCATCGAACCTTAAGTGTGTAGACTGTACGAGTTCGGGAATCATGCAGTCAGGACCGAGACAACTCTCCGGCCAATAACCAACAGCGGGATCTGGATACCCATGTTGGCTCCTACATGTTCCACGATGATCTCATCGGATGAACCACGATGTTAAGCATTCAATTAATCCCGTATACAATTCCCTTTGTCAATCGGTATGTTACTTGCCCGAGATTCGATCGTCGATATCCCAATACCTCGTTCAATCTCATTACCGGCAAGTCACTTTACTCGTTCTGTAATGCATGATACCGTGACCAACCACTTGGTCACATTGAGCTCGTTATGATGACGCATTACCGAGTGGGCCTAGAGATACCTCTCCGTCATACGGAGTGACAAATCCCAGTCTCGATTCATGCCAACCCAACAGACACTTTCGGAGATACCTGTAGTGCACCTTTATAGCCACCCAGTAGTTACGTTGTGACGTTTGATACACCCAAAGCACTCCTACGGTATCTGGGAGTTGCACGATCTCATGGTCTAAGGAAATGATACTTGACATTAGAAAAGCTCTAGCAGACGAACTATACGATCTTGTGCTATGCTTAGGATTTGGTCTTGTCCATCACATCATTCTCCCAATGATGTGATCCCGTTATCAATGACATCCAATGTCCATGGTCAGGAAACTGTAACCATCCATTGATCAACGAGCTAGTCAACTAGAGGCTCACTAGGTACATGTTGTGGTCTATGTATTCACACATGTATTATGATTTCCGGATAACACAATTATAGCATGAACAATAGACAATTATCAAGAACAAGGAAATATAATAATAACCATTTTATTATTGCCTCTAGGGCATATTTCCAATAGTCTTCCACTTGCACTAGAGTCAATAGTCTAGTTACATTGTGATGAATCGAACACCCATATAGGTCTGGTGTTGATCATGTTTTGCTCGCGGAAGAGGTTTAGTCAACGGATCTATGATATTCAGATCCGTATGCACTTTGCAAATATCTATGTCTCCATCTTGAACATTTTCACGAATGGAGTTGAACCGACGCTTGATGTGCCTGGTCTTCTTGTGAAACCTAGGCTCCTTGGCAAGGGCAATGGCTCAAGTGTTGTCACAGAAGAGAGTCATCGGCCCCGACGCATTGGGAATAACTCCTAGGTCGGTAATGAACTCCTTCATCCAGATTGCTTCATGTGCTGCCTCTGAGGCTGCCATGTATTCCGCTTCACATGTAGATCCCGCCACGACGCTCTACTTGCAACTGCACCAGCTTACTGCCCCACCATTCAAAATATATACGTATCCGGTTTGTGACTTAGAGTCATCCAGATCTGTGTCGAAGCTAGCATCGACGTAACCCTTTACGACGAGCTCTTCGTCACCTTCACAAACAAGAAACATATCCTTAGTCCTTTTCAGGTACTTCAGGATATTCTTGACCACTGTCCAGTGTTCCATGCCGGGATTACTTTGGTACCTTCCTACCAAACTTACGGCAAGGTTTACATTTGGTCTGGTACACATCATGGCATACATAATAGACCCTATGGCTGAGGCATAGGGGATGACACTCATCTTTTCTCTATCTTCTGCCGTGGTCGGGCTTTGAGCCGAGCTCAATTTCACACCTTGCAACACAGGCAAGAACCCCTTCTTGGACTGATCCATATTGAACTTCTTCAATATCTTATCAAGGTATGTGCTTTGTGAAAGACCTATGAGGCGTCTCGATCTATCTCTATAGATCTTGATGCCTAATATATAAGTAGCTTCTCCAAGGTCCTTCATTGAAAAACACTTATTCAAGTAGACCTTTATGCTGTCCAAAACTTCTATATCATTTCCCATCAAAAGTATGTCATCCACATATAATATGAGAAATGCTACAGAGCTCCCACTCACTTTCTTGTAAACACAGGCTTCTCCATAAGTCTGCATAAACCCAAACGCTTTGATCATCTCATCAAAGCGAATGTTCCAACTCCGAGATGCTTGCACCAGCCCATAGATGGATCGCTAGAGCTTGCATACCTTGTTAGCATTCTTAGGATCGACAAAACCTTCCGGCTGCATCATATACAATTCTTCCTTAAGATAGCCGTTAAGGAATGCCGTTTTGACGTCCATTTGCCATATCTCATAATCATAGTATGTGGCAATTGCTAACATGATTCGGACGGACTTCAGCTTCGCTACGGGAGAGAAAGTCTCATCGTAGTCAACTTCTTGAACTTGTTGATAACCCTTAGCAACAAGTCGAGCTTTATAGATGGTAACATTACCATCCGCATCCGTCTTCTTCTTAAAGATCCATTTATTTTCTATCGCTCGCCGATCATCGGGCAAGTCTGTCAAAGTCCATACTTTGTTTTCATACATGGATCCTATCTCGGATTGCATGGCTTTAAGCCATTTGTTGGAGTTTGGGCCCGCCATTGCTTCTTCATAGTTTGAAGGTTCACCATTGTCTAACAACATGATTTCTAGGACAGGATTGCCATACCATTCTGGTGTGGAACGTGTCCTTGTGGACCTACGAAGTTCAGTAGCAACTTGATCTGAAGTACCTTGATCATGATCATTAACTTCCTCTCTAGTCGGTGCAGGCACCACAGGAACATTTTCTTGAGCTGCGCTACTTTCCGGTTCAAGAGGTAGTACTTCATCAAGTTCCACTTTCCTCCCACTTACTTCTTTCGAGAGAAACTCTTTCTCCAGAAAGGACCCATTATTGGCAACAAAGATCTTGCCTTCAGATTTGAGGTAGAAGGTATACCCAATGGTTTCCTTAGGGTATCCTACGAAGACGCATTTTTCCGACTTGGGTTTGAGCTTTTCAGGTTGAAGTTTCTTGACATAAGCATCGCATCCCCAAACTTTTAGAAACGACAGCTTAGGTTTCTTTCCAAATCATAATTCATACGGTGTCGTCTCAATGGATTTAGACGGTGCCCTATTTAAAGTGAATGTAGCTATCTCTAAAGCGTATCCCCAAAATGATAGCGGTAAATCGGTAAGAGACATCATAGACCGCACCATATCCAATAGAGTGCAATTACGACGTTCGGACACACCATTACGCTGAGGTGTTCCAGGTGGCGTGAGTTGTGAAACAATTACACATTTCCTTAAGTGTGTACCAAACTCGTGACTTAAATATTCTCCCCCACGATCTGATCGTAAGAACTTTATTTTTCTGTCACGTTGATTCTCTACCTCATTCTGAAATTCCTTGAACTTTTCAAAGGTCTCAGACTTGTGTTTCATTAAGTAGACATACCCATATCTACTTAAGTCATCAGTGAGGGTGATAACATAATGATATCCACCGCGAGCCTCAACGCTCATTGGACCGCACACATCAGTATGTATAATTTCCAATAAGTTGGTTGCTTGCTCCATTGTTCCGGAGAACGGAGTCTTGGTCATTTTGCCCATGAGGCATGGTTCGCACGTGTCAAATTATTCGTAATCAAGAGACTCCAAAAGTCCATCTGCATGGAGCTTCTTCATGCGTTTGACACCAATGTGACCAAGGCGGCAGTGGCACAGGTATGTGGGACTATCTTTATCAATCTTACATCTTTTGGTATTCACACTATGAATATGTGTAACATCACGTTCGAGATTCATTAAGAATAAACCATTAACCAGCGGAGCATGACCATAAATCATATCTCTCATATAAATAGAACAACCATTATTCTCGGATTTAAATGAGTAGCCATCTCGTATTAAACGAGATCCAAATACAATGTTCATGCTCAAAGCTGGCACTAAATAACAATTATTGAGGTTTAAAACTAATCCTGTAGGTAAATGTAGAGGTAGCGTGCCGACGGTGATCACATCAACCTTGGAACCATTCCCGATGTGCATCGTCACCTCGTCCTTCGCCAGCCTCCGCTTATTCCGCAGCTCCTGTTTTGAGTTACAAATATCAGCAACCGCACCAGTATCAAATACCCAGGAGCTACTACGAGTACTGGTAAGGTACATATCAATAACATGTATATCACATATACCTTTGGTGTTGCCGGCCTTCTTGTCCGCTAAGTACTTGGGGCAGTTCCGCTTCCAGTGACCACTTCCCTTGCAATAAAAACACTCAGTCTCAGGCTTGGGTCCATTCTTTGGCTTCTTCCCGGCAACTGGCTTACCAGGCGTGGCAACTCCATTGCCGTCCTTCTTGAAGTTTTTCTTACCCTTGCCTTTTTTGAAACTAGTGGTTTCATTGACCATCAACACTTGATGTTCCTTTTTGATCTCCACCTCCGCTAATTTCAGCATTGAAAATACCTCAGGAATGGTTTTCACCATCCCCTGCATATTGTAGTTCATCACAAAGCTCTTGTAGCTAGGTGGGAGCGACTGAAGGATTCTGTCAATGACCGCCTCATCCGGGAGGTTAATGTCCAGTTGAGACAAGCGGTTGTGCAACCCAGACATTTTGAGTATGTGCTCGCTGATAGAACTATTCTCCTCCATCTTACAAATGTAGAACTTGTCGGAGACTTCATATCTCTCGACCTGGGCATGAGCTTGCAAAACCATTTTCAGCTCTTGGAACATCTCATATGCTCCGTGCTGCTCGAAACATATTTGGAGCCCCGGTTCTAAGCTGTAAAGCATGCCGCACTGAACCAGGGAGTAATCATCAACACGCGACTGCCAAGCGTTCATAACATCTTGGTTCGCTGGGACAGGTGCTTCACCTAGTGGTGCTTCTAGGACATATGCTTTCTTGGCAGCTATGAGGATGATCCTCAAGTTCCGGACCCAGTCCGTATAACTGCTACCATTGTCTTTCAGCTTGGTTTTCTCTAGGAACGCGTTGAAGTTGATGTTGACATGAGCGTGGGCCATTTGATCTACAAGACATTTTGCAAAAGTTTTAGACTAAGTTCATGATAATTAAGTTCATCTAATAAAATTATTTAATGAACTCCCACTCAGATAGACATCCCTCTAGTCATCTAAGTGATACATGATCCGAGTCAACTAGGCCGTGTCCGATCATCACTTGAGACGGACTAGTCATCATCGGTGAACATCTTCATGTTGATCGTATCTTCTATACGACTCATGTTCGACCTTTCGGTCTCTTGTGTTCCGAGGCCATGTCTGTACATGCTAGGCTCGTCAAGTCAACCTAAGTGTTTTGCTTGTGTAAATCTGGCTTACACCTGTTGTATGTGAACATTAGAATCTATCACACCTGATCATCACGTGGTGCTTCGAAACAACGAACTTTCACAACGACGCACAATTAGGGAAAACACTTTCTTGAAATTATTATCTAAGAAAATAAGATGCAAAAACATGATAAACATCACATGCAATCAAATAGTGACATGATATGGCCAATATCATGTTGCTCCTTTTGATCTCCATCTTCGGGGCGCCATGATCATCATCGTCACCGGCATGACACCATGATCTCCATCATAATTATCTCCATCATCATGTCTCCATGAAGTTGTCTCACCAACTATTACTTCTACTACTATGGCTAACGGTTTAGCAATGAAGTAAAGTAATTACATGGCGTTATTCAGTGACACGTAGGTCATACAATAAATGAAGACAACTCCTATGGCTCCTGCCGGTTGTCATACTCATCGACATGCAAGTCATGATTCCTATTACAAGAATATGATCAATCTCATACATCACATATATTTCATTCATCACATCCTTTTTGGCCATATCACATCAGACGACATATGCTGCAAAAACAAGTTAGACGTCCTCTAATTGTTGTTGCAAGTTTTTACGTGGCTGCTATAGGTTTCTAGCAAGAACGTTTCTTACCTACGCCAAAACCACAACGTGATATGCCAATTGCTATTTACCCTTCATAAGGACCCTTTTCATCGAATCTGATCCGACTAAAGTGGGAGAGACAGACACCCGCTAGCCACCTAATGCAACTAGTGCATGTCAGTAGGTGGAACCTGTCTCACGTAAGCGTATATGTAAGGTTGGTCCAGGCTGCTTCATCCCACGATGCCGCCGAAACAAGATAAGACTAGTAGTGGCAAGTAAATTGACAAAATCCACACCCACAACAAACTTGTGTTCTACTCGTGCATAGAAACTACGCATAGACCTAGCTCTGATACCATTGTTGGGGATCGTTGCAGACATTAAATTTTTTTCTACGCATCACCAAGATCAATCTATGGAGTAACTAGAAACGAGAGAGAGGGGAGTGCATCTTCATACCCTTGAAGATCGCAAGACGGAAGCGTTGCAAGAATGCGGATGAAGGAGTCGTACTCGAAGCGATTCAGATCGCGGTGGATTCCGATCTTAGCGCCGAACAACGACACCTCTATGTTCAACACACATGCAGCCCGGTGACGTCTCCCGTGCCTTGATCCAGCAAGGAGGAGGGAGAGGTTGAGGAAGGGGGCTCCAATAGCAGCACGACGGTGTGGTGGTGATGGAGTGGCAGTTCTCCAGCAGGGCTTCGCCAAGCACTTGTGGAGGAGGAGAGGTGTTGGGGAGGGGAGGGGTTGCGCCTTGGATGTGGTGCTGCAGCCCTCCCCTCACCCCTCTATTTATAGGAGAAGGGGAAGGGGGTCCGGCCCCTCTAGATGTGATCTAGAGGGGGCGGTGGCCAAGGGGGGAGGGGGCTTGCCCTCCCAAGCAAGGGAGGCGCCCCCCTTAGGGTTCCCCCCAACCCTAGGCGCATGGGCCCAATGGGGGGTTGCGCCCAACTCTCCAAGGGGCTGGTTCCCTTCCCTCTACAGCCCATGAGGCCCTCCGGGACAGGTGGCCCCTCCCGGTGGACCCCCGGAACCCCTCCGGTGGCCCCGGTACAATATCGGTATGCCCCCGAATATTTCCGGTGACCGTATGACAACTTCTCATATATAAATCTTGACCTCCGGACCATTCCGGAACTCCTCATGACGTCCGGGATATCATCCGGGACTCCGAACAACATTCGGTAATCACATACAAATCTTCCTAATAACCCTAGCGTCATCGAACCTTAAGTGTGTAGATCCTACGGGTTCGGGAATCATGCAGACATGACCGAGACAGCTCTCCGACCAATAACCAACAGCGGGATCTGGATACCCATGTTGGCTCCTACATGTTCCACGATGATCTCATTGGATGAACCACGATGTCAAGGATTCGAGTAATCCCGTATACAATTCCCTTTGTCAATCGGTACGTTACTTGCCCGAGATTCGATCGTCGATATCCCAATACCTCGTTCAATCTCGTTACCGGCAAGTCACTTTACTCATTCCGTAATGCATGATCCCATGACCAACCACTTGGTCACATTGAGCTCATTATGATGATGCATTACCGAGTGGGCCCAGAGACACCTCTCTGTCATAAAGAGTGACAAATCCCAGTCTCGATTCATGCCAACCCAACAGACACTTTCAGAGATACCTGTAGTGCACCTTTATAGCCACCCAGTTACGTTGTGACGTTTGGTACACCCAAAGCACTCCTACGGTATTCGGGAGTTGCATGATCTCATGGTCTAAGGAAATGATACTTGACATTAGAAAAGCTCTAGCAGACGAACTATACGATCTTGTGCTATGCTTAGGATTGGGTCTTGTCCATCACATCATTCTCCCAATGATGTGATCCCGTTATCAATGACATCCAATGTCCATGGTCAGGAAACCGTAACCATCCACTGATCAACGAGCTAGTCAACTAGAGGCTCACTAGGGACATGTTATGGTCTATGTATTCACACATGTATTACGATTTCCGAATAACACAATTATCGCATGAACAATAGACAATTATCATGAACAAGGAAATATAACAATAACCATTTTATTATTGCCTCTAGGGCATATTTCCAACATTGTATTGCTTGTAATTTGATTAAATTGCTTCTACTTACTTTACACAAATAGTTGTGAATATGCCATGACGTCCTGTTTTTCATACATATTCCATCCTCATATCATGTGTTTGCCTTACATCAAAGTAGTGATTGTCAGGATCATGCATGAATGAGTTCTGACAATGCAAAATCAATAAAGAAGAAGGAAATTAGCAAGGCAGTGGATAATGGTGCTTCTTACAAACGGAGGGCCTGTACATATTCTACTCCGCCACCCCCCAAGAAGATTTGGAAGACAACACGTGCATAGATACTCAACGTAGCTGCATTGATAATGAGCACGTCTCCCCTAGTGCACCATCCTAGGTGCTCCCTCTAACTTGGCACTGTTATATGTGGTTGCATGTTATGTATGATGTCTAGCTTGTATTGCTTCTAATTTTGTTGAATTCCATCTGCTTACTTTACACATTGTACTTGTGAATAAGACACGTGTTCTTGTTTCTAGAACATACAATATCTGTCTATCACACAATGTTCTTACATCAAAGTACTACTGTTGTGTAACCTGCAACAATCACTTTTCACAAGACACGTTTAACTTGGGAGTCTGATATAGTTTACATCTCACATTATTTTCTACCTTGTACTATTAATTTGCTGGACTTGGTAGAGTGATATTCGTTGCGTCTTACATATGGTGTTTAGCTTTCATTGCTTCTAATTTGTTGAAATGCCTTCTGCTTAGTTTACACGTCATAAACTGTGAATATGCAATGCTGTGAACACTACAAAAAAAGACACATCAATGACATTTTGGGTCGACCGGATTTTTTTGTGTCATGTTTATCCTGGGCTCCAACTTCTATGACAAAAAATCATGACAGAAAATCGGCTTTTCATCCTGGGCGGGCCGGAGACGTAGCTGCATGACATTCTTTGGGCCGTCCATGATGGAAAAAACCGTGGTAGAAGCGAGGGCGAGGAAAATATCGGGGAGTTCCCGGTTACGCTGGGTGGTCGGGGGCCAAGCGATGCGCGTTTCTCTCATACACGTACGCACGTGTGTGCGAGGTGTTGGGCTCTAACTGAACCCTAGCAAGGCATTGGGCTCTAACTAAACCCGAGCGATTGCACTATCTATGTTACTGAACCCGAGCGATCAATCCCTTGCTGTTAACTGAACTCGAGTGATTCGTTCGCTACTGCTGCTAACTGATGCCGATCGAACCTTGCCGCCTCCTTCCCTTGATGAACAGTGAGCACTGTTGGGGGGTTTGGATGAACAATTCCTAGTGGGGGTGGATGAACAGGACCCCGTGGTGTTGCCTCTGGATGAACAGGACCCCGATCGAGCCGGTTGGGGGTGGATGAACAGGACCTCGTGGAGGGCAGGTTGAACAATAGCCGATGGAGGGCTAGATGAACAATATCCCGTGGAGGGGTGGTTGAACAGGACCCCGTGGAGAGGGCTGGTTGAACAATAGCCGGTGGAGGAGCGGTGGAGGCTGGATGAACAGGAGCCCGTGGATGAACAGTCGCAGGTGGAGGCTGGAGGAGGTCGACGGTGCATGAACAGTAGCCCGTGAAGGCTGGAGGAGGTCGACGGTGGAGATGAACAGTATCCCGTGGAGTCCCGTTTTGCGGTACGCCACCCCCCCCCGATGAACAGGACCCCCGTTTCGACCGTAACGCTCCAACACAAGTCCGTTTCCTCTGCTTTGCGGTACACCACACCCCTCCCGAGCAACAGGATCCCATTTTGACCGTAGTAGGTCCAACAGAAGTCCGTTTCCTCCGTTTTGTGGTACGCCGGACCCCTCTCGATGAACAGGATCCCGTTTCGACCATGGTCGGTCGAACACAAGGTCGTTTCCTCCATTCTGCGGTACGCCAGGCCCCATTTTGATCGGTTGTTCCATCCAAGGCGGTTGGCTCCCGATGAACACGACGTATTCTGTTGCCTCCCAATGAACACGACGCATTCCGTTGCCTCCCCATGAACACGACGACGACGCAGTTTTTCCGTTCCGAACCAGCGATGTACACGAGCCCTGGCCGTACATATGCGCGAGGAGGCATTCGAGACCCCGCCCGTATGTACGTACATGGCCGTATTTACTTTCTTGCACCCTGGCCGCTGTACATACATGTACACGATGTTAACGGGACTGCGTGACATGCTACATGCGCGCCTCTACTACGACACGTGCCCTTCCTTACACGGCCACGGTTCATCGCTGCAGCCTGCACACAGATCGATCGACCAATATGTATGTACACATTTCCGACTAGAATGACAACGCTACGTACGCTTCGACCAGGTGGGTCCCGACTGTCAGGCACTTCCTTGCGTGCGAAGATGTAGCTGGTGGGTCCCAGCAGTCAGGGGGCGAATCATTTTCCCCCCATAAAATGGATGCACTTCCTTGCGTGCGAAGGTGTAGCTGGTGGGTCCCAATAGTTAGGGAGGAAACGTTTTTTTTTCACAAAATATGGTGGCCCGTACGATGGGTCCCTGCTGTCAGGCGGAGGAATCATTATTTTCTGCATAATAAGGAGGCACTTCCTTGCTGCGGCCGTGGACCCAGCTGTCAGCCTCTCCACGTACAATACTCTTCCAAATGGAAGTCGTTCATTGACCACATTGACCAGGCCGCGCCGAGAGCACCAAGGCGGTGGACGATGGCGAGGCCTAGGAAGGGGACAACGCGGAGCCGGGGAAGACGCGACAGTGGATGCCCACGCGGAGAGGAGTACGATGGTTCAGTGGTTCGGCTGCGGTGTGAGGCTGTCGTCGCTGCAGGGCCTGGCTAGCTGTGGGAATAGTAGGGGCGATGAGGTCTCCACAGCAACTCAGCCGACCACGGAAGGCAGGAGCATGCGGCACGACCGGCGCTGCTTTGGGTGGCTGGAGCAAGAAGACCAGAGGTTGAAGAAGCACTACGGCCGTTGGATGGACATCGTACAGTCACTGGAGCTAGAATCGTTCATATTGACTATGTTGACAAAGCCCTCCGTCCCCGTCAACTTAGTAGGCCCACAAGTCAGCCTCCCACTACGGTGGGTCCCAGCTAGCAGGGGGAGTATTCATTTTTTTGTGCATGATAAGGAGGCACTTCCTTGCGTGCGAAGATATAGCTGGTGGGTCCGAGCTGATAGTGGGGGGAAACCTTTTTTCACGAAATACAGAGACCCTTCTGGTGGGTCCCAGCTGTCAGGTGGAGGAATCATTATTTTGCACCTAATAAGAGGCATTTCATTGTGTGGGCCCCTACTGTCAGCCTCTTCCGATGGCTGATGTTTGTTGACCATGTTGACCTCGCTGCGCTGAGAGCACAAACGCGGTGGACGAGGGCGAGGCCTAGGAAGGGAACGACCCGTAGCCGGCGAAGCCACTGCAGCGGATGCCCACGCTAAGGGTAGTACGAGCGCTGACTGATCGGCTGCGGGGTGAGGCTGACGTCACCAGAAAATAACATGATGTGTGGGTTGGTAGAGGGATGGCCTGGCGGCAGCACAACCACCCACGGGAGGAGGGAGCAGGCAGTCCCTCCGGTGCTGGTTTGGGCGGCTGGAGTAGGAAGATCAAAGATTGAAGAAGCACGGCGGCTGTTGGATGGACATCCAACAGTCACTACTCTATGTTGACTAAGTTGACAAAGCCTTATGTACGCGTCAAATTTTTTTTAGGACAGCATCATAGTCAACCTAGTAGGCCCAGAAGTCAGCCTCCAAATCAGTGGAAAACAACATACAACCCATTAGCCATTATTTTCAATAATTACCAGCCCATTTGCTAATTCTTAAGGATATTTGAAGCCCATATTCTTTTTATTAGCATTACAGACCATATATTCTGGGCACTTCTAAAAATTCAACGAAATTTTGCATATTTCGGTGGGGTCCGAACTCTTTTAATGATGAAATTTTGAGTCACGTTAAAAATAAGTTTTAAAAAATTATATCAAAATAAAATTCAAAAAATAATTCTCCGCAAAGAAATGAATGAAATTTAAAATCTTAACTAGCAAGATGCCCGTTCGTTGCACGGAACATGAAGATGCATCTGTATGAGTAGTTTATCTTGTGGGAGAAAAGATGATATTTTAATGTAATTTCCAGTTGGCTTTGGTTTTTATAAGAGTAGAGAGTAGAGAAATCCAGAAAAAATGATATTTTAATGTAATTGCCGGTTGGCTTTGGTTTAAAAATTTACAGCCCATTTCTTACAACTTATAGCCCATTTTCTGGGGAAGCCCATTTCTTACTACTTACATCCCTCCTTGTCTTGAAAGATTTGTAGCCCAGCAGGGCTGAGAAAAACAAGTAGGCCTCAGTTTTGGTATTCTCCAGAAAAAAAGAACTGGGCTAGCCATTTTCAGAAAGAAAAAATATATCAACTGGGCTCGTCATGTGCTTAAATAAAAGCGTAAGCGTGGGATAGACGGGCCATAGCCCCTGCACAGCGCGCAGTTGAGCTCTGTCTCTGAAACTAAAAAACAACTGGGCGAGTTGCTGGGTCCCTGGTGTTATTCGCTCGTTGTGTAATTTTCTCGTTTATTGACTACATTGACAATGGCGTGGGACCTAGTTGTCAAACAATTAGGATGAAGTATTTTTTTTGGCTTGTAATAATGAGGCACCTACTTGCGTAATGCAATGACCCTGGTGGGTCCCTACTGTCAGCCTCTCCATGTACAGTCATCTCCTGATTCCTCTTGGTTGTTGACCATGTTGACAATGCCAGACGGCGGCGGGCACAGCGAGCGAACCAAGGCAGAGAACAACGGTGAGGCCTCGGACGGGAACGAACAGCAGCCGTGGAAGATGCGGCAGTGTAGTGGCAGGTGGAGGGGAGTACGAGGGCAACAACATGCAACTCAAGCTTACAAATGGTACAAAAAGCCCAAGGATTAATTGTTCATCAAATTTTTAGACAAAACCCAGATTGAACATGGCAGTAACATCTAACCCAACCAATCTTTTTCGCAGTCAAACAAATGGATCGGTCTGATCCATAAAATCAACATCATGTGCAAAAAAAATTATTTTAGGATGACTACAACTTGTTGTAAATAGAAGCCGAGCACATTTAGAAGCCGATTTGTCCACCTGAAACTTCTTTTTTTTGCTATTCAACGTGTCCGTCCGTGAGAAATCTCTTGCGGTAAAACTTAAGCCTCATGGACAATAGCAACCTCGCATTCAACATGAAGAATGTGACAAACCTTCTGTTTGCCTGGTTGGATGCATATCCTTCCATCGTTATTGTCCTCAAACGAATGTCATGAGAACTGAGAAAATCCTGGTTCTTATTACACCACTGATTGGTTATATGTTTTGCTCCATGTGGTTGTGCCTAATTAGACATGAAGATTGAAAACAATTAAGATCTGAAAAAAGAGTATGTCGAAAGAACGACAGCTGAACGGTTAATTCTAGTACAATATATACGGGCTTTCAATGTGCATGAGATCATCACCTCTATATATAAATTCTCCAGAGATCGAAAGCATCATAGTAAGACAATAATTATGTTCAGATCAAAACTAAACCTTCAGATATATAAGATCTTGATAGAATCCGGCAACATTGATAGGCTATCAATGGACGAACTCTTCATTGAGCATATACCATAATATTAGTACCCAAAGTGTACTCCAAGATGATATAAAACTTATGCGCAAATATGAAAAATGCATCTTATGATTACAATTGTGTAGATGATAATATACGGTACCTGAAAAAGTGAGGAGCCAAACACCAACTTCTTGTGATCATTAAACGGGTCACGAATTACACCCAAGGTCTCTAGTTTGGGTGCAGAGACGACAGTTATTTGTGAAGGTTTATAACAATCATCAAGGATCAACCTTTGAAGTGAAGGGGCATCTTCGATGATGAGATGCTGTCCTTCAAAACAAATTCCAATGCTTTTAAGGTGAGGCGACTTTATTTGGAGACAACTGATAGGGATTTCTATTCCCAAAACAATCAGCAAGCGCTCCAGGACAGGGCAACTAGAGTGGATGATGCTGTCCAGTGAGGCCTCCGACAGATAAACCACCATAAGTGAAAGTTTTTTTAGAAGTGGGAGTCAAAGCATTTGTACCAGATCGTCTGGTAGATGGCACCGGGCGAAGGTGGCAGCATGGAGAGATGAGGAAAACCATGAGATGGACAACGGTGGTGTGGGCACGAATTCAGGGGAAAACCGTGAGATGGACAATGGTGGTGTGTTCGTGGTATGAAACTTTTGTGGTAATGGTAGAACTCAAACTGCTGGAGTTTTCCGAATTCAGGGGATGTCAGCCAAGCGTCCACCGTGTCGGGTATGGACAACAGGTAGTGTGTCAGGATGTAGAGGCGTTGAACGGGGCCCTGTTGGTGAAAGGAGATGATGGCTCTAAGGAGATCAAATTCCGGAAGGACAGATATCTGACGAGAGTCGAGATTGAGGGGCGCGGTGCGCCATAGAGGGCGCCACTGATACGTCTCCAACGTATCTATAATTTTTGATTGTTCCATGATATTATATTACCCCTTTTGGATGTTTATGGGCTTTATTTTACACATTTATATCATTTTTGGGACTAACCTACTAACCGGAGGCCCAACCTGTATTGCTGTTTTTTTGCCTATTTTAGTATCTCGAAGAAAAGGAATATCAAACGGAGTCCAAACGGAATGAAACCTTTGGGAGCGTGATTTTTGGAACGAACGTGATCCAGAGGACTTGGATTGCAAGTCAAGAAGCAGCCAAGGCAGCCACGAGAGGGTAGGGCGCCCCCCCCTACAGGGCGCGCCCCCTGTCTCGTGGGCCCCTCGGGCGGCCACCGACGTACTTCTTCCTCCTATATAAGCCTACCTACCCCGAAAACATCCAGGGAGCACTCGAAACACAATTTCCACCGCCGTAACCTTCTGTATCCACGAGATCCCATCCTGGAGCCTTCGACATCGCTCTGCCAGAGGAGGAATCGACCATGGAGGGCTTCTACATCAACACCATAGCCCTTCCGATGAGTTGTGAGTAGTTTACCACAGACCTTTGGGTCCATAGTTATTAGCTAGATGGCTTATTCTCTCTTTTTGGATCTCAATACAATGTTCTCCCCCTCTCTTGTGGAGATCTATTCGATGTAAACTCTTTTTGCTGTGTGTTTGTCGAGATCCGATGAATTGTGGGTTTATGAACAAGTTTATCTATGAGAAATATTTGAATCTCCTCTGAATTCTTTTATGTATGATTGAGTTATCTTTGCACGTCTCTTCGAATTATCAGTTTGGTTTGGCCTACTAGATTGATCTTTCTTGCCATGGGAGAAGTGCTTAGCTTTGGGTTCAACCTTGCGGTGTCCTTAACCAGTGACAGAAAGGGTTGCAAGGCATGTATTGTATTGTTGCCATCGAGGATAAAAAGATGGGGTTTATATCATATTGCATGAGTTTATCACTCTACATCATGTCATCTTGCTTAAGGCGTTACTCTGTTCTTATGAACTTAATACTCTAGATGCAGGCAGGAGTCGGTCGATGTGTGGAGTAATAGTAGTAGATGGAGGCAGGAGTCGGTCTACTTGTTGCGGACGTGATGCCTATATACATGATCATGCCTAGATAATCTCATAATTATGCACTTTTCTATCAATTGCTCGACAGTAATTTGTTCACCCACCGTAATACTTATGCTATCTCGAGAGAAGCCTCTAGTGAAACCTATGGCCCCCGGGTCTATCTCTTATCATATTTGCTTCCAATCTACTTTTATTTGCATCTTTAATTTTTGCATCTATATTATAAAATACCAAAAATATATTTATCTTATCATACTATCTCTATTAGATCTCACTTTCACAAGTGGCCGTGAAGGGATTGAAAACCCCTTTATTGCGTTGGTTGCGAGTTCTTTGTTTGTTTGTGTAGGTGCGTGGGACTTTTGAGGAGCCTCCTACTGGATTGATACCTTGGTTCTCAAAAACTGTGGGAAATGCTTACGCTACTATTGCTGCATCACCCTTTCCTCTTCAAGAAAACCAACGCAAGCTCAAGACGTAGCAAGAAGGATTTCTGGCGCCGTTGCCGGGGAGGTCTTCGCTCAAGTCGATACATACCAAGTACCCATCACAAACTCATCTCCCTCGCATTTACATTATTTGCCATTTGCGCCTCGTTTTCCTCTCCCCCACTTCACCCTTGCCGATTTATTCGCCCTCTCTTTCCCCATCTTCTCCTCTCTATTTTGCTTGCCTTTTTGTTTGCTTGTGTCTCCATGTGCCTTCTATGTGCTTGCATCTTTGCTTGCTAAAAATCTATTGTTATGGATCCACTTAAAGTGTTCTACTTGGACCATCTTCGATCCTTATGCGCTCGTGCTGAAACCCCAACTAGCTTAGTTGATGGGAAATCTTTAGATGATCATGCTCATTTTGTGCGTCACCGTTTGTCTGAAAAAGGGAGACTCTTATGGGATCAAATAAACAGATTGATGTGTTATGCTTGGAATCTTTGTGAAATTTGTGATTTTACTTGTTGCTCTAAGAACCCTAAAAAACAGCTTCCCTACCTATGTGAGTTTAATGAAAATGAAATCTTATCATCTTATGCAAAGGGTGTTTATAGTTACTATGATATTGAACAAATTGAAGAATTTGTTGCTTTTAAGGGTGCTTATGAAGTTGCTTCTTTGATTGAAAAGTATGATATTACTCTCTACGAATCTGAAAATTTTGACATACTTAAATATTGCTATGAAAACTATGCTCATAATGTCTATGTCAAAGAATTTATTGAGAGAATGACTGTTGCTTTGGAAGAAAATAATGATATGCATGAATCTATGGATAATGTGATTCCGATGATTTGATTGAAATATCCCTTGATGAACATGATGCTTGCTATTCTTGTGGCCATGATGCCAATATTTATGAAGATGAATTTGCTATAGTTCCTTATGTTAAACATGAGATCGTTGCTATTGCACACATACTTGGTAGTTCCTTCGATGAAAAGCTTGATTGCAATGATTTTACTATAAATTCTCTTGATGTCAATTGTGCTAATAATATGCAAAACACTAAGCTTGGGGATGCTAGTTTTGCTATGTTTACTACTTGTTGCAATGATCATGATTGGAGTGATTCTTCTTATGTTCTTGAAAATTTATTTAAGCCCCATGATGAATATGAGATTGATAATAGTGTTTGCAATATTGAAAGTGGGTTTGGAAGAGTGTCAACTTTAGATCCCACATATTTGGAGAATGTTCAATCTTATGAAATTTTTGATAAAAGTGGGCTTGGAGAGGTCATGACTTTAGTTAATGTTAATCCCACTATCTTGGAAGAGTGTCAACTTTGTATGCATGTGGATCGTGTTAAGAATAGTTATGTGATAGCTATTTTGTTGAATTTTCTTATGATCCTACATGTAATTATTATGAGAGAGGAAAATATGGTTGTAGAAATTTTCATGTTACTAAATTACCTCTCTTCATGTTGAGATTGCTATCATCTCTTTGTTCTTCCTTGCATATGCTAGTTTTTGCTTGCCTTGATAATTTGTTTGCTTACAAGATGCCTATGCATAGGAATTATGTTAGACTTAAGTGTGTTTGTCACATGTTTTATGATTCTCTCTTTGTGCTTCAATTCTTGTCTTTCATGTGAGCATCATTGAAATCTCAATGCCTAGCTAAAAAGGCTTTATAGAAAAGCGCTTGTTGGGAGACAACCCAATATTTTTCCTTGCTGTTATTTAATAAATCTTGCATCTACTCTCTGTTTATATGTGTTTTTATCCTTTAATTAGTGTTTGTGCCAAGTAGAACCTATAGGATAACCTATGATGATAGTTAATTTGATTCTGTTGAAAAACAGAAACTTTGTGCGCACGAATTTATTTTTGTTAAATCACAGAAACGAGCTTTTGCGTTGATTCTTTTTGATGCTGATCAATAGAAAAATTGTCCAGGACTTACTATTTTTGTAGGATTTTTAGAGTTCCAGAAGTTTGCGTTAGTTACATATTGCCACCGACTGTTCTGTTATTGACAGATTCTGTTTTCCGTGTGTTGTTTGCTAATTTTGATGCATCTATGGCTAGTAAAATAGTTTATAAACCATAGAGAAGTTGGAATACAGTAGGTTTAACACCTAAATAAATAAATAATGAGTTCATTACAGTACTTTATGTGGTGGTTTTGTTTTCTTTCACTAACGGAGCTTGTAAGATTTCCTGTTGAGTTTTGTGTTGTGAAGTTTTCAAGTTTTGGGTAAAGCTTTTATGGACTATGGAATAAGGAGTGGCAGGAGACTAAGCTTGGGTATGCCCATGGAACCCCAAGATATTCAAGGATAGCCAAAAGCCTAAGCTTGGGGATGCCCCGGGAAGGCATCCCCTCTTTCGTCTTCGTTCATTGGTAACTTTACTTGGAGCTATATTTTTATTCGCCACATGATATGTGTTTTGCTTGGAGCATCGTGTATTATATTAGTCTTTGCCTTTTAGTTTACCACAATCATCCTTGCTGTACACACCTTTTGGGAGAATCCTACTTGATTAGAATTTGCTAGAATACTCTATGTGCTTCACTTATATCTTTTGAGCTTGATAGTTTTTGCTCTAGTGCTTCACTTATATATTTTAGAGCATGGTGGTGGATTATTTTTGAATAAATTGCTAGTCTCTCATGCTTCACTTATATAATTTTGAGATTCTTTTAGAACAGCATGGTATTTGCTTTGGTTACAAATTTGGTCCTAGAATGATGAGCATCCAAGTTGGGTATAATAAAAACTATCATAGGAAGTGAATTTGATGCTATGATCAATTTGTTGCTTGATAATTGTTTTGAGATATAAGGTAGTAATGTTAGGGTCATGCTAGTGGATAATTGTGAAATTGAGAAATACTTTTGTTGAAGTTGGCAAGTCCCGTAGCATGCACATATGGTAAAAGTTGTGTGACAAATTTGTTGCATGAGGTGCTCTTTTGATTGTCTTCCTTATGAGTGGCAGTCGGGGACAAGCGATGGTATTTTCCTACCAATCTATCCCTCTTGGGGCATGCGTAGTAGTACTTTGCTTCGAGGGCTAAGTAGACTTTTGCAATAAGTATATGAGTTCTTTATGACTAATGTGAGCCCATGGATATACGCACACTCATCTTTCCACTTTGCTAGCCTTTCTTATTACCGCGCAACTCTCGCCGGTATTGAACCCATTATTTACATTCCTCAAAACAGCCACCATACCTACCTATTATGGCATTTCCATATCCATTCCGAGATATATTGCCAAGAAACTTTCCACCGTCCCGTTTATTATGACACGTTTCATCATTGTCATATTGCTTTTTGCATGATCATGTAGTTGACAACATATTTGTGGCAAGGCCACCTTCATAATTTTCATACATGTCGCTCTTGATTCATTCCATATCCCGGTACACCGCCGGAGGCATTCATATAGAGTCATATCTTGTTCTAGCTTTGAGTTGTAATTCTTGAGTTGTAAATCCATAAAAGTGTGATGATATTCATTATTAGAGCATTGTCTCAGTGAGGAAAGGATGATGAAGACTATGATTCCCCCACAAGTCAGGATGAGACTTCGGACTTTACAAAAGAAAAAAAGGAGAAAGGCCAAAAAAAGAGGCCAAAAAAGAAGAAAAAAGAAGAAAAAAAGAGAAGAAAAAATGAGAGAAAAAGAGAGAATGGACAATGCTACTATCTCTTTTTCCACACTTGTGCTTCAAGTAGCACCATGATCTTCATGATAGAGAGTCTCATATGTTGTCACTTTCATATACTAGTGGGAATTTTTCATTATAGAACTTGGCTTGTATATTCCAATGATGGGCTTCCTCAAAATGCCCTAGGTCTTCGTGAGCAAGCAAGTTGGATGCACACCCATTTAGTTTCTTTTGTTGAGCTTTCATACATTTATAGCTCTAGTGCATCCGTTGCATGGCAATCCCTCCTCACTCACATTGATATCTATTGATGGGCATCTCCATAGCCTGTTGATACACCTAGTTGATGTGAGACTATCTTCTCCCTTTTTGTCCTCACAACCACCACCATATACCACCATAGTGCTATGTCCATGGCTTGCGCTCATGTATTGCGTAAGAGTTGAAAAAGCTGAAGCGCGTTAAAAAGTATGAACCAATTGCTTGGCTACCGGGGTTGTGCATGATGGGAGTATTTTGTGTAATGAAAATGAAGCATGGCCTAACTATATGATTTTGTAGGGATAAGCTTTCTTTGGCTATGCTATTTTGATAGGACATGATTATTTGTTAGTATGCTTCGAAGTATTATTATTTTTATGTTTTATAAGCTTTTATCTTGAATCATCTGGATATGAACATTCATGCCACAATAAAGAAAATTACATTGAGAATTATGCTAGGTAGCATTCCACATCAAAAATTCTGTTTTTATCATTTACCTACTCGAGGACCGAAACATTACAAAAAGGAAACAGGGAGTTTGCATTGCGAACTCGGTGGGACCGATTCGCTCATTTCGGTGGGACCGAAACGTTATGAGAAGGAAACAGGGAGTTTGCAATCCCATCTCGGTGAGACCAAGATACCTATTGGTGAAACCGAGGTGACTAGGGTTTGTGGCAGTGGCTATGTCAAGTGAACTCGGTGGTGCCGTATATATCAAATCGGTGGGGCCGAGTTTGACTTTTATGTTTAGGACATATATGGAAATGAGAAAGTGGCTGAGGGTTTTGGAGCATATCACTAAGCATTTTGAGCAAGAAAGCCATTAAGCAACACCTCATCCCCTTAGTATTGGCTTTCCTATGGACTCAATGTGATCTTGGATCACTTAAATAAAAATGTAAAGTCTTGAGCTTGTTGCCAATATGTGTCCTTAGCATTTTGAGGGGTCCACATCTCTAGTCCATGCCATGCCAATCATTGAAATTTCTGAAATGATCATCTTGAAAGAGCATTAGTTCAAAGAGCTATATGTTGTTAAGAATTACCAAAACCACCTAGGGATTAGTTGCACTTTCATTAGGCAAGACACATTTCAGCGTTATAAAGTGTGCAGTGTCAGCAGATGGAGACGGTAAACATAGTTGTGGAGTTGATGATCTCGCTTGCCATGAACCACCATCCCAGGTGCTTGCTTTAACTTCGCGGTGTCATATGTGGTTGCATGTTGCATATGGTGTCTAGCTTGTATTGCTTCCAATTTGGTTAAATTGCATCTGCTTAGCTTACACATTATACCTTTGAATATGACATGCCTTCCTGTTTGTGGTACATACTAGTACATCTGTCTATTAACCATGTTCTTACATCAAACTAATGTTCTTGTGTATGCCTCATCAATCACTTATGATGAGATAGTCACATCACTGGGTTACTGTGGGAAAATACGCTCTTTTAAAGAATGCAGTGTCAGCCTCCTCACATGATTCTCAAGAAACAGCAAGGCTAGATGAAGATAGTGAACGTAGCTCTGTAGTTGATGACCGCATTTCCCCTACACTAGCATTGCAGGTGCTTGCTATAACTTGGCAGCGTGATATGTGGTTTCATGTTGCATATGGTGTCTAGATTGTAATTCTTCCAATCTGGTTAAATTGCATGTGCTATTATTCTTAGTTTATACATTATACTTGTTAATGTGACATGCCTTCCTGCTTTTAGTACATAGTACATCTGTCTATTAAGCATGTCCTCACATAAAACTATTGTTTTTTGTATCCCGCATCAATCAATATGACGAGACACCTTTAGTATATGCAGTGTGATATTGGTTACATCTTTCATATGATTTATAGCATGTGCTGCTTCTAATTTGTTGAAACGCCATTTATGATGGGATGCTTTTAACTTGGCAGAGTCATATTGGTTGCATCTTTCATGTGGTGTCTAGTTTGAATTGCTTCTTATTTGCTGAAATGGCTTCTTCTTAGTTTACACAGGTAGTTGTGAATATGCCATGTCATCCAGTTTTTCGTACATATTCCATCATGGTATCATGTGTTTGCCTTCCATCAAAGTAGTGATTGTCAGTATCATGTACGAATGAGTTCTGAAGAGTGAATTTTATTGCTTTTTCTTGTCGGTTTTACTTGACAATTCAAAATAAATAAAGTGGAAGGAAATTAGCAAGGCAGTGGATAAAAGTGCTCCTTCCAAACGGAGGGCCTCTACAGATTCTACTCCGCCACCCTCCCAAGAATATTTGGAAGACAACACATGCATAGACACTCAACGTAGCTGTGTTGATGATGAGCATGTCTCCCCTAGTGCACCATCACAGGTGCTCCCTCTAACTTGGCACTGTTATATGTGGTTGCATGTTATGTATGATGTCTAGCTTGTATTGCTTCTAATTTTGTTGAATTCCATCTACTTACTTTACACATTATACTTGTGAACCAGACACCTGTTCCTGTTTCTAGAACATACAATATCTGTCTATCACACCATGTTCTTACATCAAAATACTACCGCTGTGTAACCTCCAACAATCACATATCATAAGACACGTTTGACTTGGGAGTGTGATATAGGGTATATCTCGCATTCTTTTCTAGCTTGTACTACTTCTAATTTGTTGAAATGACACTTATGATGAGATAGTTTTAACTTGGTAGAGTGATATTCGTTGCATCTTTCATATGGTGTCTAGCTTTCATTGCTTGTAATTTGTTGAAATGCATTCTGATTAGTTTACACATCATAGCTGTGAATATGCAATGTTGTCCTTTTTTCTTACACATTCAATTGCACTATCATGTTGTCGCCTTACATTAAAGTAGTGCTCGTTAGCATCCTGCATCAATGAGTTCTGAAAAACAATTTTTTTATTCATTTCTCTTGTGGGTTTGACTTGACAAGGCAATACAATTAGGAAATAGGAAGGAAAAAATAAGGCAGGGACTGATGGCGGTCTTCTAGCGAAACCGGCATCCTAGGTGCTTTCTCTAGCTTGGCAGTGTGATATTGTCTTGCATGTTGCATACGGTGTCTCACTTGTATGTTGGGGATCGTTGCAGAAATTAAATTTTTTTCTACGCATCACCAAGATCAATCTATGGAGTAACTAGAAACAAGAGAGAGGGGAGTGCATCTTCATACCCTTGAAGATCGCGAGACGGAAGCATTGCAAGAACGCGGATGAAGGAGTCGTACTCGAAGTGATTCAGATCGCGGTGGATTCCAATCTTAGCGCCGAACAACGGCACCTCCGCGTTCAACACACGTGCATCCCGATGACGACTCCCGTGCCTTGATCCAACAAGGATGAGGGAGAGGTTGAGGAAGAGGGCTCCAACAGCAGCACGACGGCATGGTGGTGATGGAGTGGCAGTTCTCTGGCAGGGCTTCGCCAAGCACTTGCCGAGGAGGAGAGGTGTTGGGGAGGGGAAGGGCTGCACCTTGGATGTGGTGCTGCAGCCCTCCCATCGCCCTCTATTTATAGGAGAAGGGGGAAGGGGGCCCAACCCCTCTAGATGGGATCTAGAGGGGGGCGGCGGCCAAGGGGGGAGGGGGCTTGCCTCCCAAGCAAGGGAGGCGCCCCCCCTTAGGGTTCCCCCCAACCCTAGGCGCATGGGCCCTAGGGGGGG
>NC_041383.1:670256065-670258439 GCF_002162155.2 Triticum dicoccoides | reverse complement strand
TACCGGCAAGTCACTTTACTCGTTCTGTAATGCATGATACCGTGACCAACCACTTGGTCACATTGAGCTCGTTATGATGACGCATTACCGAGTGGGCCTAGAGATACCTCTCCGTCATACGGAGTGACAAATCCCAGTCTCGATTCATGCCAACCCAACAGACACTTTCGGAGATACCTGTAGTGCACCTTTATAGCCACCCAGTAGTTACGTTGTGACGTTTGATACACCCAAAGCACTCCTACGGTATCTGGGAGTTGCACGATCTCATGGTCTAAGGAAATGATACTTGACATTAGAAAAGCTCTAGCAGACGAACTATACGATCTTGTGCTATGCTTAGGATTTGGTCTTGTCCATCACATCATTCTCCCAATGATGTGATCCCGTTATCAATGACATCCAATGTCCATGGTCAGGAAACTGTAACCATCCATTGATCAACGAGCTAGTCAACTAGAGGCTCACTAGGTACATGTTGTGGTCTATGTATTCACACATGTATTATGATTTCCGGATAACACAATTGTAGCATGAACAATAGACAATTATCAAGAACAAGGAAATATAATAATAACCATTTTATTATTGCCTCTAGGGCATATTTCCAATAGTCTTCCACTTGCACTAGAGTCAATAGTCTAGTTACATTGTGATGAATCGAACACCCATATAGGTCTGGTGTTGATCATGTTTTGCTCGCGGAAGAGGTTTAGTCAACGGATCTATGATATTCAGATCCGTATGCACTTTGCAAATATCTATGTCTCCATCTTGAACATTTTCACGAATGGAGTTGAACCGACGCTTGATGTGCCTGGTCTTCTTGTGAAACCTAGGCTCCTTGGCAAGGGCAATGGCTCAAGTGTTGTCACAGAAGAGAGTCATCGGCCCCGACGCATTGGGAATAACTCCTAGGTCGGTAATGAACTCCTTCATCCAGATTGCTTCATGTGCTGCCTCCGAGGCTGCCATGTATTCCGCTTCACATGTAGATCCCGCCACGACGCTCTGCTTGCAACTGCACCAGCTTACTGCCCCACCATTCAAAATATATACGTATCCGGTTTGTGACTTAGAGTCATCCAGATCTGTGTCGAAGCTAGCATCGACGTAACCCTTTACGACGAGCTCTTCGTCACCTCCATAAACAAGAAACATATCCTTAGTCCTTTTCAGGTACTTCAGGATATTCTTGACCACTGTCCAGTGTTCCATGCCGGGATTACTTTGGTACCTTCCTACCAAACTTACGGCAAGGTTTACATTTGGTCTGGTACACATCATGGCATACATAATAGACCCTATGGCTGAGGCATAGGGGATGACACTCATCTTTTCTCTATCTTCTGCCGTGGTCGGGCTTTGAGCCGAGCTCAATTTCACACCTTGCAACACAGGCAAGAACCCCTTCTTGGACTGATCCATATTGAACTTCTTCAATATCTTATCAAGGTATGTGCTTTGTGAAAGACCTATGAGGCGTCTCGATCTATCTCTATAGATCTTGATGCCTAATATATAAGTAGCTTCTCCAAGGTCCTTCATTGAAAAACACTTATTCAAGTAGACCTTTATGCTGTCCAAAACTTCTATATCATTTCCCATCAAAAGTATGTCATCCACATATAATATGAGAAATGCTACAGAGCTCCCACTCACTTTCTTGTAAACACAGGCTTCTCCATAAGTCTGCATAAACCCAAACGCTTTGATCATCTCATCAAAGCGAATGTTCCAACTCCGAGATGCTTGCACCAGCCCATAGATGGATCGCTAGAGCTTGCATACCTTGTTAGCATTCTTAGGATCGACAAAACCTTCCGGCTGCATCATATACAATTCTTCCTTAAGATAGCCGTTAAGGAATGCCGTTTTGACGTCCATTTGCCATATCTCATAATCATAGTATGTGGCAATTGCTAACATGATTCGGACGGACTTCAGCTTCGCTACGGGAGAGAAAGTCTCATCGTAGTCAACTTCTTGAACTTGTTGATAACCCTTAGCAACAAGTCGAGCTTTATAGATGGTAACATTACCATCCGCATCCGTCTTCTTCTTAAAGATCCATTTATTTTCTATCGCTCGCCGATCATCGGGCAAGTCTGTCAAAGTCCATACTTTGTTTTCATACATGGATCCTATCTCGGATTGCATGGCTTTAAGCCATTTGTTGGAGTTTGGGCCCGCCATTGCTTCTTCATAGTTTGAAGGTTCACCATTGTCTAACAACATGATTTCTAGGACAGGATTGCCATACCATTCTGGTGTGGAACGTGTCCTTGTGGACCTACGAAGTTCAGTAGCAACTTGATCTGAAGTACCTTGATCATGATCATTAACTTCCTCTCTAGTCGGTGCAGGCACCACA
>NC_041383.1:670248049-670253811 GCF_002162155.2 Triticum dicoccoides | reverse complement strand
AAATTATTTAATGAACTCCCACTCAGATAGACATCCCTCTAGTCATCTAAGTGATACATGATCCGAGTCAACTAGGCCGTGTCCGATCATCACTTGAGACGGACTAGTCATCATCGGTGAACATCTTCATGTTGATCGTATCTTCTATACGACTCATGTTCGACCTTTCGGTCTCTTGTGTTCCGAGGCCATGTCTGTACATGCTAGGCTCGTCAAGTCAACCTAAGTGTTTTGCTTGTGTAAATCTGGCTTACACCTGTTGTATGTGAACATTAGAATCTATCACACCTGATCATCACGTGGTGCTTCGAAACAACGAACTTTCACAACGACGCACAATTAGGGAAAACACTTTCTTGAAATTATTATCTAAGAAAATAAGATGCAAAAACATGATAAACATCACATGCAATCAAATAGTGACATGATATGGCCAATATCATGTTGCTCCTTTTGATCTCCATCTTCGGGGCGCCATGATCATCATCGTCACCGGCATGACACCATGATCTCCATCATAATTATCTCCATCATCATGTCTCCATGAAGTTGTCTCACCAACTATTACTTCTACTACTATGTCTAACGATTTAGCAATGAAGTAAAGTAATTACATGGCGTTATTCAGTGACACATAGGTCATACAATAAATGAAGACAACTCCTATGGCTCCTGCCGGTTGTCATACTCATCGACATGCAAGTCATGATTCCTATTACAAGAATATGATCAATCTCATACATCACATATATTTCATTCATCACATCCTTTTTGGCCATATCACATCAGACGACATATGCTGCAAAAACAAGTTAGACGTCCTCTAATTGTTGTTGCAAGTTTTTACGTGGCTGCTATAGGTTTCTAGCAAGAACGTTTCTTACCTACGCCAAAACCACAACGTGATATGCCAATTGCTATTTACCCTTCATAAGGACCCTTTTCATCGAATCTGATCCGACTAAAGTGGGAGAGACAGACACCCGCTAGCCACCTTATGCAACTAGTGCATGTCAGTAGGTGGAACCTGTCTCACGTAAGCGTATATGTAAGGTTGGTCCGGGCTGCTTCATCCCACGATGCCGCCGAAACAAGATAAGACTAGTAGTGGCAAGTAAATTGACAAAATCCACACCCACAACAAACTTGTGTTCTACTCGTGCATAGAAACTACGCATAGACCTAGCTCTGATACCATTGTTGGGGATCGTTGCAGACATTAAATTTTTTTCTATGCATCACCAAGATCAATCTATGGAGTAACTAGAAACGAGAGAGAGGGGAGTGCATCTTCATACCCTTGAAGATCGCAAGACGGAAGCGTTGCAAGAATGCGGATGAAGGAGTCGTACTCGAAGCGATTCAGATCGCGGTGGATTCCGATCTTAGCGCCGAACAACGACACCTCTGTGTTCAACACACATGCAGCCCGGTGACGTCTCCCGCGCCTTGATCCAGCAAGGAGGAGGGAGAGGTTGAGGAAGAGGGCTCCAACAGCAGCACGACGGTGTGGTGGTGATGGAGTGGCAGTTCTCCAGCAGGGCTTCGCCAAGCACTTGTGGAGGAGGAGAGGTGTTGGGGAGGGGAGGGGTTGCGCCTTGGATGTGGTGCTGCAGCCCTCCCCTCACCCCTCTATTTATAGGAGAAGGGGAAGGGGGCCCGGCCCCTCTAGATGTGATCTAGAGGGGGCGGTGGCCAAGGGGGAGGGGGCTTGCCCTCCCAAGCAAGGGAGGCGCCCCCCTTAGGGTTCCCCCCAACCCTAGGCGCATGGGCCCAATGGGGGGTTGCGCCCAACTCTCCAAGGGGCTGGTTCCCTTCCCTCTACAGCCCATGAGGCCCTCCGGGACAGGTGGCCCCTCCCGGTGGACCCCCGGAACCCCTCCGGTGGCCCCGGTACAATATCGGTATGCCCCCGAATATTTCCGGTGACCGTATGACAACTTCTCATATATAAATCTTGACCTCCGGACCATTCCGGAACTCCTCATGACGTCCGGGATATCATCCGGGACTCCGAACAACATTCGGTAATCACATACAAATCTTCCTAATAACCCTAGCGTCATCGAACCTTAAGTGTGTAGATCCTACGGGTTCGGGAATCATGCAGACATGACCGAGACAGCTCTCCGACCAATAACCAACAGCGGGATCTGGATACCCATGTTGGCTCCTACATGTTCCACGATGATCTCATTGGATGAACCACGATGTCAAGGATTCGAGTAATCCCGTATACAATTCCCTTTGTCAATCGGTACGTTACTTGCCCGAGATTCGATCGTCGATATCCCAATACCTCGTTCAATCTCGTTACCGGCAAGTCACTTTACTCATTCCGTAATGCATGATCCCATGACCAACCACTTGGTCACATTGAGCTCATTATGATGATGCATTACCGAGTGGGCCCAGAGACACCTCTCTGTCATAAAGAGTGACAAATCCCAGTCTCGATTCATGCCAACCCAACAGACACTTTCAGAGATACCTGTAGTGCACCTTTATAGCCACCCAGTTACGTTGTGACGTTTGGTACACCCAAAGCACTCCTACGGTATTCGGGAGTTGCATGATCTCATGGTCTAAGGAAATGATACTTGACATTAGAAAAGCTCTAGCAGACGAACTATACGATCTTGTGCTATGCTTAGGATTGGGTCTTGTCCATCACATCATTCTCCCAATGATGTGATCCCGTTATCAATGACATCCAATGTCCATGGTCAGGAAACCGTAACCATCCACTGATCAACGAGCTAGTCAACTAGAGGCTCACTAGGGACATGTTATGGTCTATGTATTCGCACATGTATTATGATTTCCGAATAACACAATTATAGCATGAACAATAGACAATTATCATGAACAAGGAAATATAACAATAACCATTTTATTATTGCCTCTAGGGCATATTTCCAACATTGTATTGCTTGTAATTTGATTAAATTGCTTCTACTTACTTTACACAAATAGTTGTGAATATGCCATGACGTCCTGTTTTTCATACATATTCCATCCTCATATCATGTGTTTGCCTTACATCAAAGTAGTGATTGTCAGGATCATGCATGAATGAGTTCTGACAATGCAAAATCAATAAAGAAGAAGGAAATTAGCAAGGCAGTGGATAATGGTGCTTCTTACAAACGGAGGGCCTGTACATATTCTACTCCGCCACCCCCCAAGAAGATTTGGAAGACAACACGTGCATAGATACTCAACGTAGCTGCATTGATAATGAGCACATCTCCCCTAGTGCACCATCCTAGGTGCTCCCTCTAACTTGGCACTGTTATATGTGGTTGCATGTTATGTATGATGTCTAGCTTGTATTGCTTCTAATTTTGTTGAATTCCATCTGCTTACTTTACACATTGTACTTGTGAATAAGACACGTGTTCTTGTTTCTAGAACATACAATATCTGTCTATCACACAATGTTCTTACATCAAAGTACTACTGTTGTGTAACCTGCAACAATCACTTTTCACAAGACACGTTTAACTTGGGAGTCTGATATAGTTTACATCTCACATTATTTTCTACCTTGTACTATTAATTTGCTGGACTTGGTAGAGTGATATTCGTTGCGTCTTACATATGGTGTTTAGCTTTCATTGCTTCTAATTTGTTGAAATGCCTTCTGCTTAGTTTACACGTCATAAACTGTGAATATGCAATGCTGTGAACACTACAAAAAAAGACACATCAATGACATTTTGGGTCGACCGGATTTTTTTGTGTCATGTTTATCCTGGGCTCCAACTTCTATGACAAAAAATCATGACAGAAAATCGGCTTTTCATCCTGGGCGGGCCGGAGACGTAGCTGCATGACATTCTTTGGGCCGTCCATGATGGAAAAAACCGTGGTAGAAGCGAGGGCGAGGAAAATATCGGGGAGTTCCCGGTTACGCTGGGTGGTCGGGGGCCAAGCGATGCGCGTTTCTCTCATACACGTACGCACGTGTGTGCGAGGTGTTGGGCTCTAACTGAACCCTAGCAAGGCATTGGGCTCTAACTAAACCCGAGCGATTGCACTATCTATGTTACTGAACCCGAGCGATCAATCCCTTGCTGTTAACTGAACTCGAGTGATTCGTTCGCTACTGCTGCTAACTGATGCCGATCGAACCTTGCCGCCTCCTTCCCTTGATGAACAGTGAGCATTGTTGGGGGGTTTGGATGAACAATTCCTAGTGGGGGTGGATGAACAGGACCCCGTGGTGTTGCCTCTGGATGAACAGGACCCCGATCGAGCCGGTTGGGGGTGGATGAACAGGACCTCGTGGAGGGCAGGTTGAACAATAGCCGATGGAGGGCTAGATGAACAATATCCCGTGGAGGGGTGGTTGAACAGGACCCCGTGGAGAGGGCTGGTTGAACAATAGCCGGTGGAGGAGCGGTGGAGGCTGGATGAACAGGAGCCCGTGGATGAACAGTCGCAGGTGGAGGCTGGAGGAGGTCAACGGTGCATGAACAGTAGCCCGTGAAGGCTGGAGGAGGTCGACGGTGGAGATGAACAGTATCACGTGGAGTCCCGTTTTGCGGTACGCCACCCCCCCCGATGAACAGGACCCCCGTTTCGACCGTAACGCTCCAACACAAGTCCGTTTCCTCTGCTTTGCGGTACACCACACCCCTCCCGAGCAACAGGATCCCATTTTGACCGTAGTAGGTCCAACAGAAGTCCGTTTCCTCCGTTTTGTGGTACGCCGGACCCCTCTCGATGAACAGGATCCCGTTTCGACCATGGTCGGTCGAACACAAGGTCGTTTCCTCCATTCTGCGGTACACCAGGCCCCATTTCGATCGGTTGTTCCATCCAAGGCGGTTGGCTCCCGATGAACACGACGTATTCTGTTGCCTCCCAATGAACACGACGCATTCCGTTGCCTCCCCATGAACACGATGACGACGCAGTTTTTCCGTTCCGAACCAGCGATGTACACGAGCCCTGGCCGTACATATGCGCGAGGAGGCATTCGAGACCCCGCCCGTATGTACGTACATGGCCGTATTTACTTTCTTGCACCCTGGCCGCTGTACATACATGTACACGATGTTAACGGGACTGCGTGACATGCTACATGCGCGCCTCTACTACGACACGTGCCCTTCCTTACACGGCCACGGTTCATCGCTGCAGCCTGCACACAGATCGATCGACCAATATGTATGTACACATTTCCGACTAGAATGACAACGCTACGTACGCTTCGACCAGGTGGGTCCCGACTGTCAGGCACTTCCTTGCGTGCGAAGATGTAGCTGGTGGGTCCCAGCAGTCAGGGGGCGAATCATTTCCCCCCCATAAAATGGATGCACTTCCTTGCGTGCGAAGGTGTAGCTGGTGGGTCCCAATAGTTAGGGAGGAAACGTTTTTTTTTTCACAAAATATGGTGGCCCGTACGATGGGTCCCTGCTGTCAGGCGGAGGAATCATTATTTTCTGCATAATAAGGAGGCACTTCCTTGCTGCGGCCGTGGACCCAGCTGTCAGCCTCTCCACGTACAATACTCTTCCAAATGGAAGTCGTTCATTGACCACATTGACCAGGCCGCGCCGAGAGCACCAAGGCGGTGGACGATGGCGAGGCCTAGGAAGGGGACAACGCGGAGCCGGGGAAGACGCGACAGTGGATGCCCACGCGGAGAGGAGTACGATGGTTCAGTGGTTCGGCTGCGGTGTGAGGCTGTCGTCGCTGCAGGGCCTGGCTAGCTGTGGGAATAGTAGGGGCGATGAGGTCTCCACAGCAAC
>NC_041383.1:670242718-670246665 GCF_002162155.2 Triticum dicoccoides | reverse complement strand
TGAGTCACGTTAAAAATAAGTTTTAAAAAATTATATCAAAATAAAATTCAAAAAATAATTCTCCGCAAAGAAATGAATGAAATTTAAAATCTTAACTAGCAAGATGCCCGTTCGTTGCACGGAACATGAAGATGCATCTGTATGAGTAGTTTATCTTGTGGGAGAAAAGATGATATTTTAATGTAATTTCCAGTTGGCTTTGGTTTTTATAAGAGTAGAGAGTAGAGAAATCCAGAAAAAATGATATTTTAATGTAATTGCCGGTTGGCTTTGGTTTAAAAATTTACAGCCCATTTCTTACAACTTATAGCCCATTTTCTGGGGAAGCCCATTTCTTACTACTTACATCCCTCCTTGTCTTGAAAGATTTGTAGCCCAGCAGGGCTGAGAAAAACAAGTAGGCCTCAGTTTTGGTATTCTCCAGAAAAAAAGAACTGGGCTAGCCATTTTCAGAAAGAAAAAATATATCAACTGGGCTCGTCATGTGCTTAAATAAAAGCGTAAGCGTGGGATAGACGGGCCATAGCCCCTGCACAGCGCGCAGTTGAGCTCTGTCTCTGAAACTAAAAAACAACTGGGCGAGTTGCTGGGTCCCTGGTGTTATTCGCTCGTTGTGTAATTTTCTCGTTTATTGACTACATTGACAATGGCGTGGGACCTAGTTGTCAAACAATTAGGATGAAGTATTTTTTTTGGCTTGTAATAATGAGGCACCTACTTGCGTAATGCAATGACCCTGGTGGGTCCCTACTGTCAGCCTCTCCATGTACAGTCATCTCCTGATTCCTCTTGGTTGTTGACCATGTTGACAATGCCAGACGGCGGCGGGCACAGCGAGCGAACCAAGGCAGAGAACAACGGTGAGGCCTCGGACGGGAACGAACAGCAGCCGTGGAAGATGCGGCAGTGTAGTGGCAGGTGGAGGGGAGTACGAGGGCAACAACATGCAACTCAAGCTTACAAATGGTACAAAAAGCCCAAGGATTAATTGTTCATCAAATTTTTAGACAAAACCCAGATTGAACATGGTAGTAACATCTAACCCAACCAATCTTTTTCGCAGTCAAACAAATGGATCGGTCTGATCCATAAAATCAACATCATGTGCAAAAAAAATTATTTTAGGATGACTACAACTTGTTGTAAATAGAAGCCGAGCACATTTAGAAGCCGATTTGTCCACCTGAAACTTCTTTTTTTTGCTATTCAACGTGTCCGTCCGTGAGAAATCTCTTGCGGTAAAACTTAAGCCTCATGGACAATAGCAACCTCGCATTCAACATGAAGAATGTGACAAACCTTCTGTTTGCCTGGTTGGATGCATATCCTTCCATCGTTATTGTCCTCAAACGAATGTCATGAGAACTGAGAAAATCCTGGTTCTTATTACACCACTGATTGGTTATATGTTTTGCTCCATGTGGTTGTGCCTAATTAGACATGAAGATTGAAAACAATTAAGATCTGAAAAAAGAGTATGTCGAAAGAACGACAGCTGAACGGTTAATTCTAGTACAATATATACGGGCTTTCAATGTGCATGAGATCATCACCTCTATATATAAATTCTCCAGAGATCGAAAGCATCATAGTAGGACAATAATTATGTTCAGATCAAAACTAAACCTTCAGATATATAAGATCTTGATAGAATCCGGCAACATTGATAGGCTATCAATGGACGAACTCTTCACTGAGCATGTACCATAATATTAGTACCCAAAGTGTACTCCAAGATGATATAAAACTTATGCGCAAATATGAAAAATGCATCTTATGATTACAATTTTGTAGATGATAATATACGGTACCTGAAAAAGTGAGGAGCCAAACACCAACTTCTTGTGATCATTAAACGGGTCACGAATTACACCCAAGGTCTCTAGTTTGGGTGCAGAGACGACAGTTATTTGTGAAGGTTTATAACAATCATCAAGGATCAACCTTTGAAGTGAAGGGGCATCTTCGATGATGAGATGCTGTCCTTCAAAACAAATTCCAATGCTTTTAAGGTGAGGCGACTTTATTTGGAGACAACTGATAGGGATTTCTATTCCCAAAACAATCAGCAAGCGCTCCAGGACAGGGCAACTAGAGTGGATGATGCTGTGCAGTGAGGCCTCCGACAGATAAACCACCATAAGTGAAAGTTTTTTTAGAAGTGGGAGTCAAAGCATTTGTACCAGATCGTCTGGTAGATGGCACCGGGCGAAGGTGGTAGCATGGAGAGATGAGGAAAACCATGAGATGGACAACGGTGGTGTGGGCACGAATTCAGGGGAAAACCGTGAGATGGACAATGGTGGTGTGTTCGTGGTATGAAACTTTTGTGGTAATGGTAGAACTCAAACTGCTGGAGTTTTCCGAATTCAGGGGATGTCAGCCAAGCGTCCACCGTGTCGGGTATGGACAACAGGTAGTGTGTCAGGATGTAGAGGCGTTGAACGGGGCCCTGTTGGTGAAAGGAGATGATGGCTCTAAGGAGATCAAATTCCGGAAGGACAGATATCTGACGACAGTCGAGATTGAGGGGCGCGGTGCGCCATAGAGGGCGCCACTGATACGTCTCCAACGTATCTATAATTTTTGATTGTTCCATGATATTATATTACCCCTTTTGGATGTTTATGGGCTTTATTTTACACATTTATATCATTTTTGGGACTAACCTACTAACCGGAGGCCCAACCTGTATTGCTGTTTTTTTTGCCTATTTTAGTATCTCGAAGAAAAGGAATATCAAACGGAGTCCAAACAGAATGAAACCTTTGGGAGCGTGATTTTTGGAACGAACGTGATCCAGAGGACTTGGATTGCAAGTCAAGAAGCAGCCAAGGCAGCCACGAGAGGGTAGGGCGCCCCCCCCTACAGGGCGCGCCCCCTGTCTCGTGGGCCCCTCGGGCGGCCACCGACGTACTTCTTCCTCCTATATAAGCCTACCTACCCCGAAAACATCCAGGGAGCACTCGAAACACAATTTCCACCGCCGTAACCTTCTGTATCCACGAGATCCCATCCTGGAGCCTTCGACGTCGCTCTGCCAGAGGAGGAATCGACCATGGAGGGCTTCTACATCAGCACCATAGCCCTTCCGATGAGTTGTGAGTAGTTTACCACAGACCTTTGGGTCCATAGTTATTAGCTAGATGGCTTATTCTCTCTTTTTGGATCTCAATACAATGTTCTCCCCCTCTCTTGTGGAGATCTATTCGATGTAAACTCTTTTTGCTGTGTGTTTGTCGAGATCCGATGAATTGTGGGTTTATGAACAAGTTTATCTATGAGAAATATTTGAATCTCCTCTGAATTCTTTTATGTATGATTGAGTTATCTTTGCACGTCTCTTCGAATTATCAGTTTGGTTTGGCCTACTAGATTGATCTTTCTTGCCATGGGAGAAGTGCTTAGCTTTGGGTTCAACCTTGCGGTGTCCTTAACCAGTGACAGAAAGAGTTGCAAGGCATATATTGTATTGTTGCCATCGAGGATAAAAAGATGGGGTTTATATCATATTGCATCAGTTTATCACTCTACATCATGTCATCTTGCTTAAGGCGTTACTCTGTTCTTATGAACTTAATACTCTAGATGCAGGCAGGAGTCGGTCGATGTGTGGAGTAATAGTAGTAGATGGAGGCAGGAGTCGGTCTACTTGTTGCGGACGTGATGCCTATATACATGATCATGCCTAGATAATCTCATAATTATGCACTTTTCTATCAATTGCTCGACAGTAATTTGTTCACCCACCGTAATACTTATGCTATCTCGAGAGAAGCCTCTAGTGAAACCTATGGCCCCCGGGTCTATCTCTTATCATATTTGCTTCCAATCTACTTTTATTTGCATCTTTAATTTTTGCATCTATATTATAAAATACCAAAAATATATTTATCTTATCATACTATCTCTATTAGATCTCACTTTCACAAGTGGCCGTGAAGGGA
>NC_041383.1:670237408-670241255 GCF_002162155.2 Triticum dicoccoides | reverse complement strand
ATGCCCATGGAACCCCAAGATATTCAAGGATAGCCAAAAGCCTAAGCTTGGGGATGCCCCGGGAAGGCATCCCCTCTTTCGTCTTCGTTCATTGGTAACTTTACTTGGAGCTATATTTTTATTCGCCACATGATATGTGTTTTGCTTGGAGCATCGTGTATTATATTAGTCTTTGCCTTTTAGTTTACCACAATCATCCTTGCTGTACACACCTTTTGGGAGAATCCTACTTGATTAGAATTTGCTAGAATACTCTATGTGCTTCACTTATATCTTTTGAGCTTGATAGTTTTTGCTCTAGTGCTTCACTTATATATTTTAGAGCATGGTGGTGGATTATTTTTGAATAAATTGCTAGTCTCTCATGCTTCACTTATATAATTTTGAGATTCTTTTAGAACAGCATGGTATTTGCTTTGGTTACAAATTTGGTCCTAGAATGATGAGCATCCAAGTTGGGTATAATAAAAACTATCATAGGAAGTGAATTTGATGCTATGATCAATTTGTTGCTTGATAATTGTTTTGAGATATAAGGTAGTAATGTTAGGGTCATGCTAGTGGATAATTGTGAAATTGAGAAATACTTTTGTTGAAGTTGGCAAGTCCCGTAGCATGCACGTATGGTAAAAGTTGTGTGACAAATTTGTTGCATGAGGTGCTCTTTTGATTGTCTTCCTTATGAGTGGCAGTCGGGGACGAGCGATGGTATTTTCCTACCAATCTATCCCTCTTGGGGCATGCGTAGTAGTACTTTGCTTCGAGGGCTAAGTAGACTTTTGCAATAAGTATATGAGTTCTTTATGACTAATGTGAGCCCATGGATATACGCACACTCATCTTTCCACTTTGCTAGCCTTTCTTATTACCGCGCAACTCTCGCCGGTATTGAACCCATTATTTACATTCCTCAAAACAGCCACCATACCTACCTATTATGGCATTTCCATATCCATTCCGAGATATATTGCCAAGAAACTTTCCACCGTCCCGTTTATTATGACACGTTTCATCATTGTCATATTGCTTTTTGCATGATCATGTAGTTGACAACATATTTGTGGCAAGGCCACCTTCATAATTTTCATACATGTCGCTCTTGATTCATTCCATATCCCGGTACACCGTCGGAGGCATTCATATAGAGTCATATCTTGTTCTAGCTTTGAGTTGTAATTCTTGAGTTGTAAATCCATAAAAGTGTGATGATATTCATTATTAGAGCATTGTCTCAGTGAGGAAAGGATGATGAAGACTATGATTCCCCCACAAGTCAGGATGAGACTTCGGACTTTACAAAAGAAAAAAAAGGAGAAAGGCCAAAAAAAAGAGGCCAAAAAAGAAGAAAAAAGAAGAAAAAAAGAGAAGAAAAAATGAGAGAAAAAGAGAGAAGGGACAATGCTACTATCCCTTTTTCCACACTTGTGCTTCAAGTAGCACCATGATCTTCATGATAGAGAGTCTCATATGTTGTCACTTTCATATACTAGTGGGAATTTTTCATTATAGAACTTGGCTTGTATATTCCAATGATGGGCTTCCTCAAAATGCCCTAGGTCTTCGTGAGCAAGCAAGTTGGATGCACACCCATTTAGTTTCTTTTGTTGAGCTTTCATACATTTATAGCTCTACTGCATCCGTTGCATGGCAATCCCTCCTCACTCACATTGATATCTATTGATGGGCATCTCCATAGCCCGTTGATACACCTAGTTGATGTGAGACTATCTTCTCCCTTTTTGTCCTCACAACGACCACCATATACCACCATAGTGCTATGTCCATGGCTTGCGCTCATGTATTGCGTAAGAGTTGAAAAAGCTGAAGCGCGTTAAAAAGTATGAACCAATTGCTTGGCTACCGGGGTTGTGCATGATGGGAGTATTTTGTGTAATGAAAATGAAGCATGGCCTAACTATATGATTTTGTAGGGATAAGCTTTCTTTGGCTATGCTATTTTGATAGGACATGATTATTTGTTAGTATGCTTCGAAGTATTATTATTTTTATGTTTTATAAGCTTTTATCTTGAATCATCTGGATATGAACATTCATGCCACAATAAAGAAAATTACATTGAGAATTATGCTAGGTAACATTCCACATCAAAAATTCTGTTTTTATCATTTACCTACTCGAGGACGAGCAGGAATTAAGCTTGGGGATGCTTGATACGTCTCCAACGTATCTATTATTTTTGATTGTTCCATGCTATTATATTACCCCCTTTTGGATGTTTATGGGCTTTATTTTACACATTTATATCATTTTTGGGACTAACCTACTAACCGGAGGCCCAACCCGTATTGCTGTTTTTTTTGCCTATTTCAGTATTTTGAAGAAAAGGAATATCAAATGGAGTCCAAACGGAATGAAACCTTCGGGAGCGTGATTTTTGGAACGAACGTGATCCAGAGGACTTGGAGTGCAAGTCAAGAAGCAGCCGAGGCGGCCACGAGAGGGCAGGGCGCCCCCCCTACAGGGCACGCCCCCTATCTCGTGGGCCCCTCGGGCGGCCACCGACATACTTCTTCCTCCTATATAAGCCTACGTACCTCGAAAACATCCAGGGAGCACGCGAAACACAATTTCCACCACCGTAACCTTCTGTATCCGCGACATCCCATCTTGGAGCCTTCATCGGTGCTCTGCCGGAGGAGGAATAATCGACCATGGAGGGCTTCTACATCAACACCATAGCCCTTCCGATGAGTTGTGAGTAGTTTACCACAGACCTTCGGGTCCATAGTTATTAGCTAGATGGCTTCTTCTCTCTTTTTGGATCTCAATACAATGTTCTCCCCCTCTCTTGTGGAGATCTATTCGATGTAAACTCTTTTTGCCATGTGTTTATCAAGATCCGACGAATTGTGGGTTTGTGATCAAGTTTATCTATGAGAAATATTTGAATCTCCTCTGAATTCTTTTATGTATGATTGAGTTATCTTTGCAAGTCTCTTTGAATTATCAGTTTGGTTTGGCCTACTAGATTGATCTTTCTTGCCATGGGAGAAGTGCTTAGCTTTGGGTTCAACCTTGTGGTGTCCTTACCCAGTGACAAAAAGGGTTGCAAGGCACGTATTGTATTGTTGCCATCGAGGATAAAAATATGGGGTTTATATTATATTGCATGAGTTTATCCCTCTACATCATGTCATCTATCTTAAGGCGTTACTATGTTCTTATGAACTTAATACTCTAGATGCAGGCAGGAGTTGGTCAATGTGTGGAGTAATAGTAGCAGATGCAGGCAGGAGTCGGTCTACTTATTGCGGACGTGATGCCTATATACATGGTCATGCCTAGATAATCTCATAATTATTCTCTTTTCTATCAATTTCTCGATAGTAATTTGTTCACCCACCGTAATACTTATGCTATCTCGAGAGAAGCCTCTAGTGAAACCTATGGCCCCCGGGTCTATCTCTTATCATATTTGCTTCCAATCTACTTTTATTTGCATATTTACTTTTTGCATCTATATTATAAAATACCAAAAATATATTTATCTTCTCATACTATCTCTATTAGATCTCACTTTCACAAGTGGCCGTGAAGGGATTGACAACCCCTTTATTGCATTGGTTCCGAGTTCTTTGTTTGTTTGTGTAGGTGCGAGGGACTTTTGAGGAGCCTCCTGCTGGATTGATACCTTGGTTCTCAAAAACTAAAGGAAATACTTACGCTACTATTGATGCATCACCCTTTCCTCTTCAGGGAAAACCAACGCAAGCTCAAGACGTAGCACCCACCGAGTTGAGAGGACTTGTGTGCGGCATCAATCCTTGGTGGGGAGAAGCGAGATGATCTCCTCAAGGATGACGTCCAGGAGATCGTTGATGCAGTC
>NC_041383.1:670228773-670237164 GCF_002162155.2 Triticum dicoccoides | reverse complement strand
GGGAGCCTCATCTTCTTGGTGCTGAGGCCAGCCGACTCCATTTTCCTTGTGGGCGTCGCACCGAGCTCACGAGTTTGAGAAGAGTAGCCAGAGACAAGCCTAGTGGCAGTGCGAGTGGGGAAGAAGGAGCGCTGGGGATTTCTTTAGGAGTGGAAGAAGAGGAGCAGGCATTTTCTGTACGAGTGAGAAAGAAGGTGAGTGGGGTTTTCTGGATGAGTGAGGAAGATGGGGAGCGGGGGGAATAGGGGGGGAGACGGAAGCAGGAGAGCGAGTTGAAGTACTCCCTCCATTTTTATATACAAGGCCACTATGGAATATACATTTTGCATCTATACAAGGCCACCAACAGCAATTGAGGCAAAATTAATGATATTTTCTCGTACAAGCAACATGTTTAATAGTTGCATGCATGCAGTCATAATGACAGTCAACTACTTCCTCCACTCAGTTTTCTTGCATGCATGTGGGGTATTAATGATCCCAGTAAACGAAAAGAAAAGCTGACTTGCAAAGCAGACATTAAATTTTACATTGGTACCTATAATCTGAGTTTGTGGCCTTGTATATGAAAATGGAGGGAGTATAGGTGGAAGCTAGGAGGAAGGAGGGTTTTTCTGGGATCGCCCCCTCTTCAAGAAATATGGGCTTATCCTTGCAAAAAACAAAAACAAATGGGCTTTAAGATGGATAGGCTTTTGTATAGGCCCAGTCGGTTGCCCATGTTTCGTACTGGAGGGCCTTGTGCTAGAGGCAAGCAAAGACACTCTCCAACTTATTGCCCATTCGAAAGAAAAAAAGAGACTCCTCCAGCTTATGGCTACTCATTGGTAACCTTTTTCAACTTGGCATCCACCAAATTAGAGGATGCGGTACTGGATGTAGACACTCACATTAAAGAAAGCTTCAGAAGATACGGTATGCATACTAACATTCAGAAGAACAAAAGTTCAACATGTTTATGCATCTCAATGATTCACCATACTATAACCAATACAAAGCTGTGAGAAGGTGTGGAAATAAAGAAAATCGGTTGATGCTTCTCTGAGCAAAGGGCCTCCCTGCGCACACATTAATTTCCGCAGCATGCTTTTCATCTCAATGTTGTGAGCAGTTTGAGCATGTTGGCAACTCCACAGCTAGCAAGCTGACTCATCTTGCAATTGATGCTGACACATTTGCAGCAAACACATGACGCAATAGAGATGGCTCAACATGAGTCCATATTGTGCAGTTGCCCTAAAATCATCTTCATTGTCCTGAATCTGAAAAATATAGGAAAACAATAGCTATACTTAAATGGTGTTGCAAAACAGTAGCACATATCAATAGCTCGGCATGACAAAACATGATCATCTGGACGAAGGGGATACTGACCTACCTGAGGAAGATTATATATAATTTCATAAGTCCTTAGTTGATTTCCACCTTCGGCTGCACTTCTTGTTGTTTTGGAGCTGGTTGGGCTGGAAGTTCTTCTCGAGTACCATGTGGGCACTAGAAGCTCCCTCAGCGACCCGAGCACGTATGTATTTTGCTCTCGCCTTCTCTTCAAAATCAAGAGTGCTAATGAGATCCAAAACGGAAAACTCATGTCTCTTGTTTTTCAAAGAAGTAGCAAAATTGTTTCACGAAGGTGGAAGCTTGGCAATGATGGTCCCAGCAACAAATTTGTCCGGCAACACACAATTAAAGTACTCAAGTTCCTTAGCGAGTGACTATTATCATGATCATGCAAATGCTAGAATAGATCACATTAAAAAGTGGTGCACCTCACACTCACCTACTCACACCACACTAAGAGCATGGTTAATAGTATAGCCAACATCCGGCTATATGAAGTTGACACATCATCTAGAACCAACCTAATGGCCTACTAGTACAATAGTTAGTCCCTTTAGTATAATACTATATCATTAATAATGGCCCCACCTTTTGTCTCACAAAGTATGTTGGAGCTCCTGCTACAACCGGCTACAAGTTTACAACCCGCTTCTCTTCTCTCTCCTTCAACTAAGCACAAATATTATATTTAAATCCTTATAGCCTGCTTATGTCATCTAATTGTAGTACTTGCTCTAAAGTTACTCTCCACTTTGTAGTCTGAAATGCCGGGTGTGCAGCGGGCAGTGCCCTCGGTCGGTGCGCTGCTTCAACGGCGGAAGCAGTGAGAGTTTGTGTCGACTTGACTTGCCATCAATGTGGAGCGGCGGGCTCAGCTGGCGCCGGGCGTGAAGCGCGCGCGGGAGGGGGGAGGGTTTTTTGTTGGGCCAAGAAGGTGATAAGCCAACTTGGGATCGGTCCAGATGAGGAAATATCATGTGCTCCCATACTCACTAGTAGTTTCATGCATATAACTTAAGCTATAGACACACATTGCCTTGATATGTGTGATGTTACTACTTTCTGCTCTTTCTTCATTTATTGCTTGCCACATCATCTACTTTATCTAGACATGTGTGATGTTACTACCTATGTTACTCCCACTATGGGTAGTCTCCTAATTTTCCTTGTCATCATCTGAGTCCTAGAAGATCTCACCCACATAATCATTAGGCATGCAGCCGCCTTGATAGACAACATGCGCAGAAGGAGTAGAGGCGAATGGGGACACACCATGTCATGGGCACTCCGTTCGTGCTCGTGTGCGTGCAGCATGCGTGCTTTTCCATCGGTGCTAGCTCTAAGGCCGAGGCTGTGGTCGTCTTCATCTCCGACTAGTCGTTGAGCAACGACGACAAAGAGGTGCTGCAAGAGATGCGTAGGCGCTGTTGTGTGCGAGCTTTGCCGTAGCACGACGAACTAGACGTCGCTGCAGATGGCGCACGCCTCCATGCAGCTGAGTATGTGCGCATGCATGTGATGTTCACGTGCATTCTGCGGCCGAGTGTGTGTGCATGCATGTGTTGTGTACGTGCATTGTGTGCTCCATGTTGTGCGCGTATGTGCATGAGTTGGATCGACATGAGTTAGTGCATTGGCGTGTGTACATGCATGGCTGCATGCGTCCTGTACATGCGTGGCTTCTTACATGGTTATCAGTATAAACTATAAAAGATCTTCAACTTAGCATCCAGATGTATCGTCTCTAGTGGTTAGCAAAGAGTTCATGTTCTTTTATTTGTTTATAGGTGGGCAGGCAGCAAAAAATAGGGGAAAACACGCAAGGTTCCTTGCAGACACTCCACCGCGAGGTTCCTTGCTCCTTCTCGGTCATTGGGAATCTATGTTCTTCAACTCTTTTTTTATGTGAGCTTTGTTCATCCTTTTGCCAACACGTGAGACATCTAGCATCAAGGTGCACGTGTCATGCAAGAAAATGGAGATAATCAGATAAGCAGTGCATAAGTGAGTCATGCACTTTGATGGCACCTACTACGCAATATTTTTTCTCCTTGATGGCACGTGAATAGTGCACGTACTCAACGATGGAGCATGGGATGGTAGACATGACATGGCCAGCCCTTTTTTGGAGAAGTATGTACTATACTAAACAACTTTGATGTGTCCCATCAACTCGCAGAACGGCGAGAAGCTTTCTTACTATGCCTTCTCCCTCGCCAACGCGTGTGCGGTGGCTCGCAGCACAAGGAGAAACTTTTGCTTACAAGCGGTGGACGTGCAGCCATTTATTTGGTGTCAGATTGCCAGAAGTACTACTATAGTACCATCATTATTGTTCGACTTCCGGAAGAGGGGAAGAGCCAAGCGCAAGGTCACCAACTAACTTTAGGCTAGGCATAGTGGGAGTAACATAAGTAGGGGTACCTCCTTTTTTTATTGTAGAAACAACCACATGCGAATATTGGACGGTAGCAGCACAGCAACTGAATCGAAAATCGAAACCAACCAATGAACTACTACTACTGGTGAGCGTTTGCTAGTACTATCATGTACTCCGTCTGTCCATGTATATAGGGCTTAATGCGTTTTCCGAGACTAACTTTGGCCCTGTTTGAATCCATGGGTTAGAGTTAGTTTGAGCTAGTTGGGGCTCAAATAGCCCTAAAGTATCCAAGCATGAGGGTTAAATTGGAGCAAGTTGCACCGAACCCATCAAAAAAAACTATCCCACCCAAGAGGTGCTAATTGGAGATAGTTCTCATTGGGCCCACTGAAAAATCACTTTTCTCTCTCCATCAAGTGCATTTATTGTCAATCTAACCCTGTTACACAAATACCTCTTTAGCTACAGTTAGTTCAGGGTTAGTCATGAGTTAGTCTAACCTCTAGGTAAGTTAGAGTATCCAAACAGGAGCAGTATAGGACATGCAAGTTGCTCAAAGCATACAATCAAATTCTTATGTGAAAGGATCTTTTTTTTTTAAACGGAACATGAAAGGATCTTCGAATGATATAATTTTCGAATTATATAAAATCTTATCAATAGTCAAAGGCATCCTCGAAGAGTACATTAGGCCCTATATAAAATATTATCAGTAGTCAAAACCAAGTGTTCTAAACAAGTTCAAAACGAGAAACTAGACCCACTCATGGTAGGGCACGCCTGTCTCATTTGGTTCGTCGGTCAAAGCGCTTCCTCTTCTTGGCATAACAATAGAGTACAATATTTTTTTAGAACGCTCTTGGCATGTCGCTAACATGTGATGAGTTAATCGACCTCAATAGATGGCAAAAACGCCAACCCGCCGTACTTTGAGAGAGACGAGGAGCGAGAAGCGATATAGGCTGCTGGATTACTAGAGCTAGGTGTCACACGGAAGCCAAGAAATATGGTGATAGCGTGGGTTAGCCATGTAGTATGATGTAACTACACTAGGCTGCCGTGTTTCGTACTCTTCCAGTCTACTATGGAGATGATTGGTTGATTTTATATCACTGAATAATATAAAATATTATGAGTGCAAACACTCCACCACGAGGTTCCTTGCTCCTTCTTGGTCGTCGGGAATCTATGTTCCTCCACTTTTTTATGTGAGCTTTGTTCATCCTTTTGCCAACACATGAGACATCTAGCATCAAGGTGGACGTGTCATGCAAGAAAATGGAGATAATCAGATAAGCAGTGCGTAAGTGAGTCGTGCACTTCAATGGCACCTACTATGCAATATTTTTTCTACTCGATGGCACGTGAATAGTGCATGTACTCAACGACGGAGCATGAGATGGTAGCCATGACATGGTCAACCCTTTTTTGGAGAGAGTATGTACTAAATAACTTTGATGTGTCCCGTCAACTCGCGGAACAATGAGAAGATTGCTTACTACGCCTTCTCCCTCACGAATGCGTGCACGGTGGCTCGCGGCACGAGGAGAAAATTTTGCTTACAAGCGGTGGACGTGCATCGGTTCATAGTGGGAGTAACATAGGTAGTAATATAGCGTAGTACAAGACAAGTTTTCTTATGTCGCATGTATTTAATGAGGAGAGATGTGTTTAGAGTAACATAATATGTTACTGTAACATAGCACTTTCCAAGAGAGGATGAGTCTACAAGGTAATAAATGAAGCCAACTAGAATGAGACTACTACTATGTTACTTTGCATTATGGAGGTAGTAACTTAGACTAGTGTCATATGCATGACACTAGTCTAAGTTACTCTGCACTATGACCAGCCTAAGAGCATGGTTAATAGTATAGCCAGCTCATGGCTATAAGAAACTGCCATGTCATGTATAGCCATCATTTATAGTCACTCATATACTCCCTCCGTCCGAAAATACTTGTCATCAAAATGGATAAAAAGAGATGTATCTATAACTAAAATATGTCTAGATACATCTCCTTTTATCCATTTTGATGACAAATATTTCCGGACGGAGGGAGTAGTAGTGTGGGCTACAAGGTTGGCTATAACATTACTACGCAATACTTTTTTCAACCTTCTCTCTTTCCCTTTCTTCACATTTATTCTATTTTCCTAGGAATCCGCATATAGCTAGGCTCTTGCATGAGAGCCCACTCCCCTTAGCATGGTTAATAATATAGCCAACTGATGGCTACAAGGAACTGCCATGTCATCTATAGCCATCATCTATATGCACTCATGCAATAGTGTGGGCTATAAGGTTGGCTATTACTCCCTATATACATGGACAGACGGAGTACATGATACGTACTAGCAAATGCTCACCATTAGTAGTAGTTCACTGGTTGGTTTCGATTTTTGATTCAGTTGATGTGCTGCTACCGCCAATATTCGCGTGTGGTTGTTTCTAGAGTAAACAAAAGGAGGTACTAGTACTTACTGTGGGAAAGGTGAAGTGATGGTTGCTTCTCCCGATCAACTTATTACTCTGGGAATATGGGAGTACCAGCGGATTCAAGGAACAGAGAAATTATGGTTGCTTCGTCCGAGCAACTTACTGTGGCGAAGGTGGGGCTCTGTGATTTGACTGCTCACTAGTCATTACTACTGCAGTGCAACGACCGGGGTGAATCTTTCCCTGCAGTTGTGCACTCAATATTGCTGCATGGCAGGCGGAGCCGGATGAAGGATGTCCCACATGTCGGTGAAACAAAGTTGAATTGTTTCGGGCATTGCTATCAATCCTTCGGGATTTGTTTATATGTATGCATAATTTTAATGAAATTGTACTGTGATGCTATGAAGGTTTCAACTTTGGTTCCCGCAGAAAAAAAAGGTTTCAACTTAGGATTCATGTCTCTTGCCTCAAGACTATCTTGTTACAACATTCCATCAAATACAAATGAAACTACCATGGCTGCTAATGCATCTCAACGGTTCGCAGATCAGCGCCAATATTCACATCACAACTGAAGACAAAATTGTGAGAAGGTGTACAACTAAAGAAAAAAATATAATTGATCGATGTTGTTCGTAGGCATGGCTCCATTTCCTAGGCACAGTGTTCATTGCTTGGCAGCTAGTTTCACCCAGTTCTGTAGCCAAAAAAGAGGTGTATGGAGGACACCACAATCCGATCATTTTGTGCAACTCCACTAAAATCGAGCAGACCATCCATGTTTGCAAAGATATCCAGTCAGTGTGATTACAATAATAGTGGAACTAGATGATGAAACATAACACACACAAATAGAAGCCGATCACCTCTACGATCTTTCTTTAGGACTAACTACTTGTTGGAGAAGATTAGGCATGGAGTTGGATGAGGAGGATAGCAAAACCAATCTCCCTTTCTGCAGTCCCACAGAAATGTAAAAATGTTGCCCGTGTGACATTTTGGTTGAACTGCACAAAACACTCTTAAGAAAAAAGTGATTTGTGCAGTTCACCAAAAGGTCGCAATAGCAACGAGGTGAAAATGGATAGCCCTGTTTTCAAAAGGAGGTAGAAAGGAAACAATTACTGCCCAATAACACGAGTTGAAGACACATACGCCGACAAAAAAAGCATATTCCATGTAATAAGGGAAAGATAGCACATGGTGGTTTATCAAAAATGGTTTGAGGACGAGATTGCAAGATGGAAAGTACGCCTGCTGAGATACGTTTTAAGCAAACAACTAAAGGAGATCAACATGCAGCAATGTGGGAAGATGGGAAGTGGAGCAAGGCCGGAGGAAGTTGTACCTGAGGGTCGTCAGGATGTTACTAGGAGGGCGTCGGCGGCCGGGATCTGCCCATAATGCGGCAGAGAGCAAGTGGCGAAGGCCCTACCGTGCCAGAGTTTGGTTAGAGAGAACGGCGGGTACCGCAGATCGGGACGTGCTGCCTCAACACTGTCGAAAGGAGAAACGATGCACATCCTCCCTTTCTGCCGGCGGACGGGATGCGACCGGATCACTGACCAACGGTGAGAGAGAGAGAGGCCACCACCGCCCTGTGTGAGATGGTGTGACGAGAGACAAACTCCGGCAGGCAGGCTCCGTTCTATATAGTGGAGCAGATTTTTTCATTTTCCCCACGGCAATCGTTTTATATTCTGTACGTGCCATTGAGGAATATATAACTTTATTTAATACTAACGCGTCAAGTCAAATTTTGTTCCATCTAGGCGTGGTACCCGACCCTCCTTTGAGTAAACAACCGCTACACGCGTCAAATTATCACGTGGGCTGCCTTTTCATACAGAAATGAACTCCACCGTGTACCCGCGCGGGTGTGGCCGGGAACGAGACGTGAGTACGTGCATCCTGCATGCAGCTCTTCTTTAGGTGCAGGTACGTGCGTGGGTGGGTGTGTGAGAGATGGTTTGTGCGAAACAGAGGCAATGTGTCGATGATATCTGAAACAAAAAAGTAACATATGCAGTGTGTGTGAAACATAGTCATGGACATGAGATATCAATAGAATTGAAAATAGGGATGAAGTGTGTGGCTGCGCGATCGATAAAGAGTGCCATCGAATTTGTGTTTGCCCACATCAAAGATACAGGGCGGCTGGCCTACTGGAATTTGAGAGGGCAGAGGTGTAGTTTTTCTCTGTGGCACGGAAACCTACCTACAA